>NW_013669070.1:32508-36493 GCF_000517525.1 Limulus polyphemus
ACCGTCATCTAATGTTCATCTATTATTGGCTGGTAACTTCTGTTTCACCCTGTACTTAAGCTTTTTAAAGGAATACCAGAAATTTTTAAGAAAGCTAACTTCAAGGGCTAATGATAACATAGTTTACACAAGAATTATGATGTTTTTAGCTTATGTAAAATACCGAAGAAACAAATCGACTTTTCAATACTCGTAGATCTTCGAAATACCTTATTTATTGTTCTACAAAATGTTAAGGTGCAATATACGAAGCAGTTTTTGTTGTAGGCTGGCAAGAAAATAATAATTATTATTATTACAAACGGGCTGTTTTGAGCGGATTTTATTTTCCTTGTAAGTCTAACATGCGTGCTTTTGTGTGTATTTTTATATGTATACAGCCTTAGCAGTAAATTGTAAATGTTTTAAAGTGTTGTTTGAACTAAATCTTTACTGCTTAAGATGCTTTTTGCCCGAACGTTCCATTAGAGTTTTGTGTAAGTTCTTGCGATCCCTATTATGAACCACTATCGTGGTTCGTGATAAACAGCTGTGCATAATACGATATTTTAAATTCAGAACGTGAGGAAATTGTATAATCTTTCAGATATCCAACATTTGTGTGTACTGATGATAGGTAACAAGTTTAACCATTTTATAATCAATAATAGTAATGTGGGTAACTTGGTTTTGAATCATCGTAATCTTTTATTTTTTTCTGAGGTTTCTATAACACGCTAAAGGGGTGGTGGGTAATGATTGGTTTTGGATAATGTAGCAAGAACCATCCTCTTTTCGTAGTTTGGAGAATGTCACATACGATTACAATTTAATTACTGAGATTAACACGTGTGAATACAATTCAATTGTTAATAATGCCACCCATGACTACAATTTCATTGTTAAGAATGCCACCTACGAATACAATTCAATTGTTAATAATGCCACCCATGACTACAATTTTATTATTATTAATAATAAGTGTAAATACTGTTAAGTACCTATAATACCACGTGCATCAGTTTTATTACGAATAATACGTGTGAATATACATTTAACTGCAAGGAAATGAAATACGTCTAGTATCCAAAAGTATCACTTGAATGATAATTAATTTATATAATGTCTAGAATTACCAATAGCAATCAAATTGTATTTACACGTAATATCTTAGCAATTAATTTGTATTTACATGCGTTCACCCTGGTAATTAAGCTGTATTTACAATCATTATTCTTTGTAATTAAAGGATTTATGAAGAAATAGTTTTTATGCAGAAATGTAATTTTTAGGGTCTATTGTAACGTGATGTCACATTTTGTTTTTGTTTTCAAAAATGTAACCTAAAGGACCAAAAATAGTGAAAAACCGTCGGTATTTTGCTGCTAATCGCGAAAGTTAATATGTTAGCAAGTGACGTGGCCTGATGACTTATAGAGAGCCCTCTATGAAGAGCTGCGGTTGTCATCTTGCATTGATCAAACTGGTTTTTACAGTAAACGTAGAGATGGAGTTTGAAGATGTACATGTTAATAATCATGACCTTCAACCTTTATTAATTTTTTTGTTTCTACTATTGAATTCACTGAGAAAATTAAAACCTATATTTATTACCTATTTAGTATTGTGTAATATTGTATATCTGTAGCACAGTGTATTTTAAGTAGCCATGGATAAAGGCGTCAGCCAAGTAAATCTTATTATCATATAATGGAGCTTGCGATGTGTACGTCCAAAACTCGGATCTCGAAAACTACCACATCGATCATCACCAATCATAACTGGGTAATATTTTTATAACTAGGCAGTATTTTAATAGCTGAGCAATAAATAAAACAATTGATTTTTTTACAAAAATGATATGTTTCAGATTTAACCAATAAAAAATACAAAAAAGAATAAGTTTCAAATATAAAACAATCAAAAAACAAACTTAAAAAAGCATTTGTTTTTCTTTAGTGAAAATCCCATGAGTGTTGCAACAGAAAAGCAAGGTACTTTCATTGATAACTGCGTCTACAAAGAAATACTTCAATAAAATATACTCTGTGATGCTGTGATGATAGCTCATTTTTAAACTAAAATTTCAATAAAAACTTTTTCTCATGAATGGTGAACATTATTGAATGTCAAGCATGAGAACATTGTTGTAGAACTTTCAGACAATTCCAGAAAAGGCCGCAGAGACAATAGCCTTCCGCAGGAACTAGCAGTTATACCTGCCCGGAGGGCGAGTATTTCTGCTAATAACAATAATAATACTTGAGTGAATAGTTTCTATTCTTCGTCAGAAGAATAAATTCATTGCACCTTTTGTGTGATACCCGTGGTGGGCAGAGCACAGATAGTCCAATGTGTAGCTTTGTGCTTAACTAGAGACAAACAAACAAACCTAAGGCACTTTCTATTATTTATGTTATCTCATCGTTGCATTGAAGAAAAGGACTTGTGTGTGACCTTTTGTGCTAACTCTTTTACCAGAAATAATAACGGACTTATACTGCGAGAAACCGGGTTTCGATACCCGTGGTGGGCAGAGCACAGATAGCCCTTTGTGTAGCTTTGTGCTTAATAACAAACACGAACAGAAATAATAATACTTGATAGAGAGGTTCCAGTGAGTAGAAGCAAGTAGCTTTTGACAAACAAAAAGGTGCCATCAAGTGCCGGGTTGTAATTTTCAATTAGCAGATGGGCCAAGATTTTGATTTCAATAGCACTGTAATAATAACTATCAGCTCATGTATGCATGGATACTCGAGAAATTGAAAAAAAAAATAGCATACATACATATATATATATATACTGAAATGAAAATCTCGAAATGAGGTGAACTGTAATTCACTAAATTAATGTTATATTTCTATTAGTAGAAACAGGAATCACCTCACGGTGTTGATTTGTTTTGTAAACTCTCCCAGATCTGACACTCTTCGTCAAACTCTCATTGCTGGTCGCGCTGACGCTTCAGTATTTTAGTCTCCATTCGTTCTTGTATTTTTAGATTTCGATATACCTTTACCACAGAATATTCATTATATCTAAATATACGATGCTGTAATTGGTTTGAATGAAGTTAGCCCGTTTTGTGCGATAGCCGTCCCTCATTTAGCAGTGTAAAACTAGAGGGAAGGCAGCTAGTCATCACCACCCACCGCCAACTCTTGGGCTACTCTTTTACCAACGAATAGTGGAATTGACCGTCACATTATAACACCCCCACAGCTGAAAGGGCGAGCATGTTTGATGTGACGGGGATTCGAACCCGCGACCCTCAGATTGTGAGTCGAGCGCCATCTTGCCACTGAATTATCAGTATGATTACTACGTATCATCACACAAACGCCAATGGCTGTTGTAACTGCAGGATAATGTGTTTGAATTTTGTGACTTCATCCACAGAATATAGCGGAATGTTTCCTGAAATCAGGCATATTTGAAGCACAGTAAAATATTGACGGTTTCACAGTTTTTCGTCTTTAAGTTACAGTAACAAATTGTATCAGCATCTTATCAGAGACAATAAACATTATGTTTCTGCAAAAGAGAATAATAAACTAAATCATTTTAGAAATCCTTTTAAATATTGATATATGTTCCCTACCGTTTAAATATTAACTCGTATTTCCTTATATCTTAAATGTTGAGTTGTGAGTGTGTTTCCTTACATCTTGAAAATTGACTTCTGTCTGTGTTGTTTACATCTTTAATATTCACTTATGTTTTCATACATCTTAAATATTGATTTGTATTTGTGTTATATTACATCTTAAACATTGACTTGTGTTTGTGCTCCCTTACATCTTTAACATTTTCTTGTGTGTGTGTGTTTTCTTACATCTTAAATATTGACTTGTATTTGTGTTTACTTAATGTTACGTATTAGAATTTCAAATGGTCTGAAATTTAGTTAACTGATAATTTAAACTTAGTAGTTAAATGTATGTTGATATATAGTCAGTTTATGATATTTGCCAACAAGATTGATACACACAGTTTTCTTTTA
>NW_013669070.1:37133-56358 GCF_000517525.1 Limulus polyphemus
CGTTGGTTATATTTATAGGCGTGTGGTGGTTTCTATAAATTCAGATTACGTAACAATACAAATTTAAGCGTTTACGTACATACATATATTATTGATTCTTACTTTCGAGAATCTTCTACAACTTTGAAGAATAGGCGGGAGTTTCGTAATACATATCTAACACTACAAGCTATGCATGTTTTTAAATATGAACTTTATCTAAACAACGTTGATATTAAAATAAATATATAATAAGAAATTCGTTACATTAAAGATATTCCACCTTTTCATTATGAAAGCCCCCCAATGGCACAGCGGTATGTCTAGAAACCGCTAGAAACCGGGTTTCGATACCCGTGGTGGGCAGAGCACAGATAGCCCTTGTGTAGCTTTGTACATAATTATAAACAAACATTATGAAAGTGTTTGTGTGATGAGTTCTGGATTGTTATTATACTAAAATTATGCTGTGTCTAAACGTAATATAATTACTGTATTGGTCTTTAAATATAAAGACAACACATTGTCTCAAGTATCCGATTACTAGGCACCATATGTTCTATTATATCATGTAATTTGAATATTTTCTGTATGGCAAGAAGTATGTAGATAGTTTGAAACATTCACATAAGGTTTCGGATGTGAACTTCATTCATGTTGTGGAGAAGCATATGTTGACCCAACGTTTGTAGCCAGTTAATCAAGGAAATATTCAGTTTCGCTTATAAACTTCTGACCTTTTTCGGATGGAAGGTCTGTATTCGCTTTATACAGCAAGCATGAGTCATAAGGTTCTACAAAAGTTGGTTGTGTTTCTTGAAAGATTTAGATAATTAGGGTAAAAATGAAACTGAAGATTAACGCTAATTACACATGAGGCTTATATGTCTCAGGGTGACTATATCTCGAAAAGAAAAATTCACGACGCTGTGCTCTGTATTTTAAATCAAAGTAATTTATTATTTAAGATAATTTGCTCGCTCTGCGCCCTGTGATAAATTATAGTTTTTCTTTATAACTCTATTAACTCGTAACCATTCATGAGTATCACAACTCCCTTCCATGAAAGTCAGAAAATTAGGAAAAATGTTAAAGTGACTATATATTACTTTGTTATACTGTGAACGCTTGTGTAGAACTTTAGCTGTTATTTTATGATAACTAAATTTCTTTGGCGCCAAATTTCAAGATAAGATGAACCAGTTTCTTAATTATACTTTCAGCAAAGGCATCAATCTCCTTATAGATGTTTTAACCACAGACACACTTTCTACAGCTGGTTGACCAATAAAAAGGATAGGGTAAAATAAGGTTATCTGGCGTTACTGCAGTAGACCAAGGTGCGGCGACCTAGTAGTCTAAATAGTTCATAGAAGAGAAAGAGTTACGTGTCAGAACCTCAAATTTGTTGTTCGTTGCGGTTATATAAAACGGCTTGATATAAAACTAAACAGGCCATTTACATGATTTCTAACAGTTGATGAGTTTACGTTTTGTTTGACGCGTATATAAATAAATTACGTCTGTGTCCAGTTTGCTTATATTTTGTGTATTTAGAAACCCTTTAATTTGTCTTTTGTTAACCAAGAGCTAAGATGGTGAGGAATAATCTGTTTACATCGACTGTGATGTCTTCTTCTTCTTCTTCTCAGCCGATTTATCAGAATCAGCAGGTGAGAAAAGAAGTTCCCACGGCAACATCATCATCTCGACATCCAACTGCTGATCATCTGTCGGAGTTGGACTCTCTTCTTGAAGACCTTAACTCAGCTCGCCTAAGCTCCTCTTCTCCAGACTACAAAGGTACATATATATATATATATCAGATGAATTACAAAACAGACGACCAAACTTTAAAAACATTAGCTACACTCTAGTGCACGTAGTTTTCTGCGTTTTTCATTACATTAATATTTCCACATCCATTCAAGAACCACTTGTTCACTGTAGGGATGTGCCTGGTACGCCTGCTATTTTTATTCCCAGTGATTATGTTGGCTTACTATTATAAGATTGTTTTCACGCTGAACTTAATGGTATGTGGTTTCTAGGGTCTTTCTTTGATACAAACTAAATCATTATTTGACGAAAGTGTGCGAGCGCGCGTGTGCGCTTATAACTGGAAACCGTTGGATTGATTGTCACCTGACATGTACCCTCAGGACCTCCGTTAAGGAACATAGTGTGTCGGTGTTCGGTTGTTATGTTTTCTCCGTGTGTTGAACAGGTACATTAGCTAGTATACACTAAATATTAATCAAATATACAATTTTAGATATATCATCAAATTTCCCAATTTTTCGTGTTTTCGGAACAAGAAAAAGGTTTGGTCGCGAATTGGCAAGTTGTCATTCAAGTTCTAACATTGGCTGTAGGGCCGTTCATTATCAAGTGATTAGCGTGCTGGTCTGTGGGTGTGTTATAAGACTGATGTTAATATCCCAATATTCGATTAGAGTAGCCCAGGAGTTAGTGGTTGGTGCTATCGTCTTGTTCAATGGTTTTCAAACGTTTTAGGCTCGCGTAACACTTTTTGTTTAATATTTTAAAATTATAAACCTAGGCCTAATTTAAAAAAAAAGACAAAATACCTGGTAACAGAAATTCATATTTGTAACATTTACCCATTAATGCGAATGATGCGTTTGTTTTTTCTGCCACAATTGAAGAATATCTGGTACCATTTTTGTAAATTTTAAGGGAAGAAAATAATGATGAGTCTATGCAGAAAGAGGGTGAGTCTATAAGTGAGGAGAATAGTATGTATGTGTACGTGGAAAGCTCAGATAGGGCTTATTACACATTTTGTGATTTTTTATATTAATTTTGTCGTGCACCACCGACATTAACTCCACGTACCACAGTATGAGAATCCATGGTCTAGCTACCTTCTCTCTAGTCTATCAGTTCTAAATTAGGGACGGTTTCAACGCCAAAAGCTGGCGAAATATTGGAAAATCAATAAGCATTGAAAATGTTATACAAACAAGTTAACTACACTTTGTTCGAATATCCGAAACAATCGTCCTACAAAATTGTTTGTATATATCTATGTAGACCGAAACATTTATAACATAGAAATTTTTTTGTTTCCATAAGGTTCCTTCTTTTCCAAACATAAAATATTAATTACCCGAAGAATAGTTTAAAACATTTACTTTATTTAATCTTAAGGTTATTCAAAGTTATAAACGTACCAGAATTTCAATTGGCCTTTATGTGGATGGTGAAAGAACTTAACAACTTGTTTAAAATATTTGTTTTCAATAAATACGTATTTACTGACAGTGACCTTTAGCTTGCAAAGTTTAGCCGTTGGGAATATTTTGTATGTCATTATAAAGCCAACAACTAACTATTACTTTATTCGTTTTTATATTATTTGAGGTTCGTTTCAGAATGTAGATAATTTACTATAGAAAACCCAGTTTATTACGAAGTAGAACTAAAATTTAGTGTATGTAAACCACTTTGCTTTTCAATATTGAAAACGTTTACAGCTATCAAATTATTGTGATAGGGTTAATTTCAGAACTATTAAACAATAGTTTCATTTTAAAGCAGTTCCTAAAAAATAGAAACGAAAAAAAAAAAAGTATGTTCTGGAGTTTCCTATTCAATTTTTATTTTTACAGCTTATTACCTAATATGGAAAGTCGAACAACGATGTTTTCGCTTACTTAGTTTAGAAGTTTATTTATATTTGAAGTAAAAAAGAAAACTGTCTCTGCATCCAGCTAAACAAAACTGACTAGAATTGGAGCATAATTGGGTGCATAATGCTTATTTCCGAAAAAAAAAAGTATCTTTATGTGGTTAGTTTAATTTAAATTTAGCGTTAAATTGCTAAAATAAGTAGATTTCCGTATTCCTGAAGAACTATTCATGGCAACACTATTGACATCTTTTATTCCACACCTGCAGTTATCAATAACTTTTGCTCAACGCAAGCTACGTAATTAAAACCGAGCTAAAGATCAACCCAGTGAATAATGTAGCTAATATAAAATAGCAATCTGACTAGGAATTCACAATTTCAAAATGTTATAATGAGTGGAATGCAGTAGATTCTGTTCTATTACTGTTTGTCCTCTGGTTGCCTAGCGGTAATGCTAAATTTAGGGGTTGATCCCTGCGGTTGGTACAGCACAGGTAACCCTTTGTGCAGCTTTGTTCTTAACAATAAATCTACATACACCACTGATGACTCAGTTGTACGCTAGAGAGTTTATTATGCTTAAGTTGAAGGTTCGATACCTGAGGAGGACACAGCACAGATAGATTGTGCAACTTCATGCTTAACAAAAAAAAGAAATATATTTGTGTACATCAGTTAGAAATTAATATTAACATATTGATTATGCATTTTCTTGTTGTGCAAAATATAGGTGATTCGAAGTGATTTTATTTATAAATGTCGACAAATGAGAGAATTTTTATGTGGCGCTGTTAATATTATCTGCAGCCTTTGTACAGTGCTATCACTATTATCCTTAGCCTAATAACCTTTTGTAAAACGTCTCATCATCTATCTTTGTTGTTGTTTTTAGTGTCAACAGTGAATGGAGTTTCCAGTGCTTCACCGACGCCCGGGGATGCTTCAAATCCTAGGTATGGGTCAATTCGTCCAGTCACCAAGCCTGTCCCAGAGGACAGACCGTCTGTGGAAAGTTTGTTGGATGATCTGCAAAGCGTAGTGTCCCCAAAGTTAAATGAGTAAATATGTTGATCTTATAACCAATGTTTGATGGTACACCAACTTTAATTGTTATCCTTGTGTTCTACATTACACCAAATTTATTTATCATCATTATGTTCTACATTACAGAAGCACGTACAGTGTTTTACATTACAGTACACCAACTTTAATTGTTGCCCTTATGCTTTACATTGCGGAAGCACGTGCTGTACACTAACTTTAATTCTTACCCTTGTGTTTTGTATTGCAGAAGCTCTTCGTTACACCAACTTTAATTGTTACTCCTGTGTTTTACATTACATATGTTACATCAACTTTAATTGTTGCCTTCATGTTTTACATTACGGAAGCTCGTACAGTACACTAACTTTAATTACTATCCTTGTGTTTTAGATTACAGAAGCATGGTGTACGAAATAAAATAAATATTATGGAACAGATTTGCAAGAAAACAGACTATGAATTGAAGTTGTAAAAAACAAACTACAACTTTTTATTACAGTTTATTCGTTTCTCAGGATATAGCATGGTTGACACCATTTTCAGATGTTAACAAAAAGGGCACTGGCAGCAGGGGATTTGCTGGGTGCCATGCTCAGATTTATTTTACATAAATTATAATATGTTAGATTGAAATTCTGTTTTAATTATTTTGAGTAGTAGCTGCTTCTTTTTAATAGCTAGTAATGCCCATGCTTGGCAGTAAACTTAAAAAAGGGCAAAGTTAAGAGTTTATAGCCCCCTCCCCACACAGTTAAGACCCCCACCCCCAAAAAAAATGTTTGTGAAAATTTAGACCAAAACCACGTGATTTAGTTATTTTCATTTCTAGTTTTTAATTTAACTGTTATATTTTTTATTTTTAGAATCTGAAAATGTCTTCTCCACGATAAAAAAAATATAAACTAAGTGTATTTACATTTTATTGACAATCAACAGTTTTGGACAAGAACAGTGAGAAACAAAATCTGGAATGTGCCCAAGTTCTTGAAAAAAATGGATATCAGTGCTGTTTAGTTCCAGCTGCTGGTTAACAAATCTGCTAGCTTACGAAGATTGCTATATTTCTAAGCCTATCATTAATTTAACAAACAAACAGCATGTTGTTATCTAAGGCTTTAAGTGTATAGAATAATAAAGCACATGTCCTTGAAATACTGTCCCTTCACAACTGGGAATGTGACTAAGATGAAGAAGAAAAAAAAGAGAAGAAATTATATTTTCCCCACATTTATAATTTGACTACCAACACACTTTCAAGCCTTATTTGCAGCTTTATACTAAACATTGATAACACTTCATTTACAGTGTAGTAACTAAACATGCCTTTAAGTGTTATTATATGCTCATGTACCTTAAACCTCATGAGCTTACATGAACACAGCCAACCATTTGTGATCAAGTTATCTTAGTAATCTGCTCTAATTACCACTGTTTGTTAATTTAAAACTAGTGAGTTTTTGATTTATATAACAAATTAATGCCAATTCCCCGTATCTTTGAACTTACAGACCTACAAGCCCAAGTGTGACCCCATCAGTCAAGCGGGAGTATGTTACCACAGTGACCTACACTAAAGAAGAGCCTTTGCACTCTCCCCCACCTGCTTCCACACCAGGAGCATCTTCTGCCACCAAAGAATTGGATGATCTGATGTCTTCCCTTTCAGATTTCAAGGTTAGTAGGAAGGGTAGGATGGTTGAAATAACATTTTATCACCAAATCCACGTTTCTATAGCCTAAAAGGTTACTCAAAGCAATAACTTGTATTGAGAAAGCCCAAAACAAAACTTTTGGAAAAGTGGCCCTGCATTTCTTTCCTGGGATACCAAGTGTATTCTAGGTGTAGTTCATCTTCACAAGGCTTTCAAAGCTGGATCTTCTCTTCAGCTTTTAATACTTATAGAATATGACAAACCTCCTTTTTTTCTCCCATAATATGCTTACAGAAAATTGTGAATCTCTTTACTTCCAGTAACATGTTTTCAGAATGTAATAAATCTCTTTACTTCCAGTAACATGTTTTCAGAATGTAATAAATCTCTTTACTTCCAGTAACATGTTTTCAGAATGTAATAAATCTCTTTACTTCCAGTAACATGTTTTCAGAATGTAATAAATCTCTTTATTTCCAGTAACATGCTTCTAGAAGGTGGTTCATCTCTTTACTCCTAGTAACCTGGATACTTCCTGTATGAAGAAGCTATCATAGAAGATCATTTGTGTTGTCAGACTTTCCCTTTTTTTTGTTAACTGTAACAGTGTTTATAAGACAACACAATTATTTATTCTGTAGATGGTTGTAGTAAAGCTATTTACAGGATTAGTGGTGCCCAGCCTTGTAAACACTGCTTCCAGTTCATGTATCACTAATTCATCACAAATAAATACTGACATATACACAAGATTTTGTTATAAAATAGAACAATATATGATGCTTGTGTATCCTAACATATTTCTGTTACCAATTTTTCTTCAATATATATATGTATATTACACAACTTTCATATTAAACTTACTCTTGTATACTTACACATGCACCTACACTACACTAGGCATGGGTTTTTGTGCATTAATATTTCAGATTGTTTTACATGTGCACTGTAGGCATGATAGTGTTTTTTTGTGTATTAGCATCTGGTCATGTTGACATGTATGTTCTTATAGGAGAATATGCTGAATACGAGAGACTTTTACAGAAGGAAAAAAAAAATCTTGTTAAGAAAAGGAAGGAGAATTATGCAATCACAAGAAATGTGCTGGAGGAAAAACAATGAATTCAAACGTCTTGTGGACTTTGTTGTCAGTTAGAACAAAATTTTCAACCTGAACCATACCTTAGGTGTAAGTGGGCTAACTGGACAGGTTAGAAACCCCTATGATTTAGGTATCGTTTGCCCTAATTTTCAACTTCAGAGAACCTGCCATCACAAAGACTTTGTTCTTTTCTTTAAACCAAGTAACAGAATTCACTTCCACTTTTATAACATGACCACAGCTAAAGTATGGAGCGTGTTCAGTGCCATCACATTTCAGACCTTTGCCCCACCGGTGCCGTGACACAAATAGGATTTTTATTTACTTCTCAGTGCAGTCATTTAGACTTGATAACTTGTACATCGTGATGATGAACAGAGATCTTGAAACCATAGAAATGTAATTGTGACTTCTTCTAGTTGTATGGACTCAAAGTATTATGCATTTCTTTCAAGTTTTACTATGTTAACAGAAATCCAGTTGATAATATGTGTATAATTTTTTATGCCTATCATATCAGCGACTTACACCTATATGTAAAGGTGACCATGTTGAGGAGGGGGAAGCCATTATCAATGTTACGCAAATAGACTTCAAACAAAGAAATTTGTAATTAAGTTTTATGTGAATAAATCAGAATGTTTTCAGAAAGTTTAAAGCCATTGAAGCTTTAAGGGGATTATGCTTCACATAACTGTCTTGATTGATTTACAAGAACATAAGTTCTGTTAATTTTTAAAACTATAAATATATGTATATATACACACACACACATTACCATAAGTCTACAGCACGTTATTGATGTCTAAAGCCACACTACAATATTTAGAGGTTTTTATATCTACCCTGAATTTATTTGAACCCATATACCAGCCTTCCTTTGGGTCTGAGCTCTGTATATATGTAAGCGAAGGTGAGTCAATCACAACTGACAGCCCATCATGGTGATTGTTTAGTGTGATGATCGTAGTGACAAATATCTTGAGATATAAACTAAAGAATTTGTTTTTCAACAGCTTCTGTAGTGACCACTTCTACCTGTTGTGCTGTTTGTGTAATTAGAAATTACGTAGATGTCTTTCTTGTTTTTATAAGAGCTCAGTTAGGATAGGCTGTTTTGTGAGATTGGCTATTTTAAAGTCATACATCTCTTGAATTGAAACATTGGCTGAAGTAAAGACCGTCTTTGTGAACATTTCCTTTTGTCCTTCATAGGTGAATGACACCAATCCTCCAATTCCTGCTAGTAGTAACTTAGCTTATGCTGAACCTCACAAGCCAACGAAACAACAGCTCCAATCTCAGCCAAAGGCACAACCAGCCTATTCTCATAATGACCAGCTGGACTCTATGCTTGGTAGTTTACAGACAGACATGAATAGTCAAGGGATTAATACAACTGCTAAGGGTCAGTGTGTTGCCTGTAAGAAACAGATTATTGGTCAGGTGAGTCAATTAAAGTAGTAATTAGCTATATGAGCCAGTAAACCCATTCCAAATACTGGCATTGAATTGGAATATTTTGATTTTATAAAAACATATTACTGGATACAATGCCTTATACCAGTGAAACATGATCTTTAGAGTGGTGTTTTGTGTGACACTACATCGTAATAAACTTATAATATTTTTTAACAAATCTTTGTTTACTTGCCATATATGGGTTCCAGTAAGAAGAATGTAATAGCATCTCAACCACATGCCTTATGCACCACAAGCTGCTGCCAGTATTATATCTCAGTAGTGAGCCGCGACCAGGGCGATAATAATTAATTTTAAATCACTGAAAAGTGCTACCGAGGTGATTTCCACTAAACTGTATATCACAAAAATTGCTACCAAGGTGATTTCCACTAAACTGTATATCACATAAATTGCTACCTAGGTGATTTCCACTAAACTGTATATCACAAAAATTGCTACCAAGGTGATTTCCACTAAACTGTATATCACAAAAATTGCTACCGAGGTGATTTCCACTAAACTGTATATCACAAAAATTGCTACCAAGGTGATTTCCATTAAACTGTATATCTCAAAAATTGCTACCAAGGTGATTTCCATTAAACTGTATATCTCAAAAATTGCTACCAAGGTGATAAATGGCATTTGTATCTTAATAAATGTTTGCAAATTGAATCATAGTGACTGAAAAAGCTTAACCATTATTTAAATATAAAATTATATGCATGCAGAAGTAAAGTAGTTAATATAGTTATTGTTGCCTGGACAAGTCATAGTTATACTGAAAAAATAAATAAATTTGTGTAACTGTGTTGATAATAAATTATGTTATAAGAATTTATTTATATAAGGAGAAAAAAATCTAATAATACCAATTGATTTTGATATATTCGTATTGTAGTTAGCTCTTTACAGTAAATTATAAAATCTACAGAGTAATGATTTCATATGTTTTTTGATACCCCTCACTTTCTAGGTGATCACAGCCCTTGGACAGACGTGGCATCCAGAGCACTTCACTTGCACACATTGTAAACAGGAGCTGGGCACCAAGAATTTCTTTGAACGAGATGGTGAACCATATTGTGAGGAGGATTATCACAAGATTTTCGCACCTCGTTGTGCTTATTGTAATGGTCCTATTCAGGATGTGCGTATTTCCTATTTCGGTATCTGATCCTTAAAGTGAACTTACTTTTAGGGAGTTTATTTATGTCCATTAAATCACCAGAGATCAGGCTTATCTACATTTTTGTTGATTTCTGATATAAAACTATTGTCATTGCATGAAAAACATCCACCACATTTAATTTTTGATTTACTTTCAAATATGAGAGTTTTAACTTCTGAACAAAAATAAATAAGAAAAAATGCAACACTGATAAGAAATATCCAAATTTTTTGTTATTATTTTTATCATGTTAAAAAAACGTATACAGGCTTAACTTCAGCAATAATCAGTTGTCATATTTCATTTTGCAAGTGCACCAATCAGGAGAAAAAACATTTCTTCAGCTATTACAAAACAAAATTCATTTCTCAGATTTCCAATTAACAAGACTGACTAAATTGGCTTCTAACATGTAACATAAATTAGGTATTGATACATTTTGAAAGTTATTTGCTAACTACCTGTTATGATTGTAATTTGGTTCACTGTGATATCGCGTGAATTGTTTCAGCTGTACACCAAACTAGAATACTAGCCAATTAGCTCTGCATCATACTAAGATACTACTTGGATGGTAAAAGTCAATAAACTCTTCATCAACCTAGGTATTACTTGTATAATAAAAGTCAGTCAGCTCTACACTAAGCTAGGATAATATTTGTATAGTAAACGTCTGTTAGTTCCACACCAAACTAGGCTATTACTTGTAGAGTTAAAGTCTACCAACTCCACATCAAGCTAGGATACTTCTTTTACAGTAAAAGTCAGTCTACTCTACATCAGACTAGGATACTATTTAGGTGGTAACTTCCGATCAAATTCACTTCCAAAATAGGATAACAATTATGTGATATCAGTTATAGTAGATCTGTCAAATGGTTTTTGATAATTTCATGTTCTAACATTCTTCTTACCCATAGGTGTCCCAGAAAATGAGAAACATAATTATTTATTTATTCAGTATATGTATATGAATTTACAAGTTTCTTGTTCACTTCACAATTTTACACTACTTATCACACTTAATTTCCAATTCTAATAAAAACCGCCGTGTTTGTCAACAACTTTACTTAACATCTTTTGATAACTATCCTGTAGCTAAATATTGAAAACATCGCTATCACAGCAGCTTCTTGGACACTGTACATGGCAATTTTCACTCAGGTCATCAAAGAGACCGAAGTAGTCTTGCTGACATCCTCCTGAGCTCTGACACAGTGTGATCAGGACTAACCTGTTGTTACCTGCCAGTAATACCAGCAGCTGGTTATCAAAGAGACTGACACAGTCTTGCAGACATTCCATGAGACAGTGTGGTCAAGGTCAACCTGCTGCTGGTATCACACACAGAGCAGTATCAACATCATAAGTGCTAACACAACAATATCATATGTAATAGGCCTGTTACCAGCAAGTTACTAACCTTACAAATATTAAACTCCTCCAATCTGACTGTGAGAGCTTGCCTATTCTCTTGACTGTAATGGCAAAGCTTTGAAGGTGGGTCCATCATCCCTTGATTTTGACTGTGTCCAACCTGGAAAAATTCCTGTGGATACCCATGTTCTTACCATTTTTATTTCTTTACTGATTGCCATTGAAGTCGTCTTTTTCTGTTGCTTAGAAGCAGGCAGCTTGTTATTTGTTTTTTTAATATGTATAAAAACGTTTTCAAAACTTTGGCACAAAACTCTTGCTACTTAATTTACTTCTTTTTTTTGTGTGTTCTAAAACTAATGTAAATACCTTAATTTTTGGTGCCATTTCTAGACTTAGTTAGCTAACTCTACCACTGCATGATCTATAAAAATGCCTGATGTCTCCATCCACAGCAATTTTATAAGAAATATTTTGGAGAGCTTACATAAATTGCATTTTTATCCTCAACAGAATTTATAGCAACATTTTTTTCCCCAATATGAACAATTGTCTACAAGGCAAATGGAGGATAATCAAAATTAATTAGGTATAGTATTTGATAAGATGAACGATTATTGATTTTCTTTGAGAAAAGTTAATTAAGTTTTTAAACACATTATGGTAATTATATTTTGTTAAAAAGAATATGAAACTTCAACTTGTATAATGCTTTTATAAAGTTATATTGTTAGTCTTACTTAATATTGGACAGTTAAACTAAATGACCTGTATCATTCAAAATAGTTAGAAATAGTTTTATTCCATCATTAAAATATTCTGGTTTTATGATTTTGTAGCAATGACTTATATTCGTCTTTTCCATACAGAAATGTGTGACAGCACTGGACAAAACTTGGCACCAAGAACACTTTTTCTGTGCCCAGTGTGGCCGGCAATTTGGGGAAGAGGGTTTCCATGAAAAGGATGGAAAACCTTACTGTCGTGAAGACTTCTTTGATATGTTTGCACCCAAATGTGGTGGCTGTAACAGGCCAATCAAAGAAAATTATATCTCGGCACTCAATGGCCAGTGGCATCCTGATTGCTTTGTTTGCAGAGTAGGAAATTTAAATATTTGTGGTTGTTATTCTCTATCCTAGAATATGTTTGGTATTGTAACAAATACAGATGTATATGATAGCAATTATTTTAGAAGTGTGTGTTCTAAACACCATTGTGTACATCTTACGTTATGGATAAACTAGTACCAGTGTGCTGATGCTTGGTTAGTTTCAAGTATTCAATGCAAGTGGGTGATGTTTATCAAATAATACGCAAAAGTTGTAGCAAAACTAAAGTTACATTATTGATAATAGCTAATATCTTTCTTTGGGTTGTTTTTTTAGTCTTTTCATCAAATAAAAAACTATTCTAGATAATAAATGATGTAATAACTTCTACCAGAAGAGCTGCTAAGATTATATAATAATAATTACAATTAATAATAAATAGTTTTAACTATGAGTAACAGGAAAACTACAAAAGCTTCTATGACCACTCTGACCTAGGTCATCAGTTGGATATTCTCTGGAGTTTGTGGTTGTATATTTTTGTTAGTTCACAATTTTATCAGATGCAACCTGTAGCTAAAAAAAACCCAGACAAAACTACTATTTTTATATCTAGAAAAATTCATATATACATAAGACTTAGGATATGTGATATCCAGCAACAGTTTAAGATAGTTCTTTAGTTTAGTTAAAGTCTTAGAAACTTAAAATTAGGTTAATAAAGAAAACATTAAAGTTGAACAATTTTGCAGTTGTGTTTCAAGATTAGCAACGTAACTCTTTAAGAACTTTTATTTAATTACACGAAACAAAAATTAGAGTGAATAGTTAACTTGCTCAGCGGCAAGCCTAAAGGCTTATAACGCAAAAAATCGGGTTTCAATTCCCGGGGTTGGCACAGCATTGTGTAGCTTTGTGCTGTGCTTAAACATCTGAGTGTTAAATTTTGAGTTATCAAATGAGTTTAAATTACAATTTTGCTTACATTATTGATCCTGTATGACCGATTAATTTGAAATAATGTACTCGTTCTTTGAAGTTGAGACATATAGTTAATAGTAAGAGTGTTTAGAAAATAATAAACAATAACTTCTTGTTCTTTCTTAGGATTGCGGCCAGTCATTCAACGGTGGAAGTTTTTACGACCATGAGGGTCTGCCTTACTGTGAGACACACTATCATGCTAAACGTGGATCACTATGCGCTGGTTGTCAAAAACCAATCACAGGTCGTTGTATTACGGCAATGTTCCGTAAGTTTCATCCAGAACACTTCGTATGCTCGTTCTGCTTGAAGCAACTGAACAAGGGAACATTTAAGGAACAGAACGATAAGCCTTACTGCCACGTGTGTTTTGAAAAATTATTTGGTTAGTTTGTTCTTACACATATTACCAAGCGAAACAAACGAAAAATAAAAGTAGTCAGATCGGAAATGTGATCTTCACAAGTTTGAAGTGTTAAGTGTACACAAATAAATATTTTTATTATTGTTCAAAATGAACTGATTAGTTTAATTTTCGTAAAGTTATAATAAAACAATCTCAATTTTGAGCGCCACTTCAAAGGAAGATACTTTCACTTACTATTATCAAATAAAGAACAAAAATATTTTATGAAATGGTGTTTCAAAAAAAAACCTTTAAACGTGTTAATGGGTGTATATTTTGACAACAAAATATTAATTATATGTTGTCCATTAAAAAAAAAGTCAAATAAGAAGCTAGAAATTAAGTTGATGAAACTAAATTAAGTGCGGATGACATTAATATTTAAACAAGGTGTATAAAATTTATTGTTGAGACAAAACATTTTTATCATTTTATACAATACTTTAGACCATAATGATTCTTCAGATCATTGTAAACAAACAATTCTTTACATTTTCTTTCCCCACGGTTACCGTCAGAGTTTTTAACATCTGCAAATACGCCCTCTAGTGGACTATGAGTAAGTGCTGTTTAATATCACCATTTCGAGGTTTGAACCCATTTTTATCAAAGTAAGTTTAAATGTAAACTAACTAGGAGTACCAAGTTTATTTGTTTTTATTCTAATTGCTTGAAAAGTGTGCACGTATGCTGATATTTGTTAATTAGAGATTTGGCTGTCTATAATATGAAATGGCTTTATATAATAATTTTGAAGTGTGGGTAACAGCCAGAAAATGCAAGATTTATTTTGATCCGTTGGCTCATAGTGCTTTCTATAGTTAATCGAATAACAAATACTAAAGAACGTAATTAAGTCGGTGAAGGAAATAATCTAACTATATTATGAAAAACTGATATTTTTTTTATATATATACGGCAAACGTCACTGTATGTTACCTTTTATATGCCATATTATTAATATACTTAAACTCAATTTGAAATATGTCTTTGACAACCAAGAGGTAAATAGCCATATCAAACTATTTTAATTTTGTGTCTGTTTTTATGTGCAATGGTGTTCCAAATAATAAGCTGTTATTTTATATGCCTGTTAAACTGTTTTATATTTAGAAAGTTATTGTCATTGTTTATTTTAAATGTTCCCTATTGACAGTTGTCCTGACAATCGTTAGATACATATTTCAGTCTTTATCCTTTGTTGTCATGGGGATTAACAGAGGAATACGTTAACTTGGATAGGTTGCCGTGTTTATAATGCTATTATTTTTCTTCATTGTGTTTCTTGAATAAAATATATGTTTATATAGTAATTTACAGTGAATTGGATAATTTATTAATTGTTGAATTTGATTTAACACAGTTTTATTTCAGTGTTTGGTTAACCCATGTTGAGAGCCTTTCAGAACAATGTTAACCTTTTTTGAACTTCGTTTAATATTTTGAAATGTAAATTTTTATACTATTTCAAAGTTGCGTTTTTTGAATAATATCAGCAAGAACTATGTTAAAAATATGACGAAACGATTTTATCGTATTTAAGTAATAACAGTTAGCAAATAGTTTATGTATTGTAATATTTTATTGAGTTTTATCTATTTTATTATTTGTGACAATTATTTGTAGCTTATAAATACTTTACTTAACCAGTTGTTTGTTGAAGAGGAGAGAAAAAAGTCCATATTTTACTTTCCAGGATTAAAAATAAGTTCTGTATTTTATTGAAAAAATTGTTGCTGTAAACAAAGTGACGTAAATTTACAAATTCGCTGTGGTTTCTTGGGAAAATTGATTGTCTTAATACTTCTCAATTAAAAAACAACCACTACTACTACTACTGAAAAATTTTAATAACCCAAAATGTCGCGCTACCGCCATCGTTAAAAATACATAATTTGTACTTAGGCTTAAGAGAGGGACTGGATGTATTTGTTTTACAAGAGCAACCTTAATTTAATGTTATTGTTATAATATTTAATATCTCTGTGTTCTGCTGAAATATTGTATTATTTATGCGGCTTAGAATGATAAATGTACTAATAGATTCAATGGAAAACAATTTAAAGCATATACTAATAAAAGTTGTTATAACTGTAACCTATTGACAAACGTAGAAATGGGTGGATTTTTTTGCCAAGTGATTATTTGTTGAAGCTAATCTTGAGTTTCACTGCAATTTGTGATAATGATATTTCATATTGACATAAAAACATACCGCAGGAAAATTTACGTTTTTTGTAAGAAACGAAAAGTATTAGTTTATTGTAAGAAATGTAATAACGACTTTTTAAAGATTTTCGATTATGAAAATAACTTGGGAATCTGTATTATGTTCATTGTTTTTAGAATATCAAACTTTAATTCTAATCTTTGTTTATTGAACTATGCCTTGCGACGGTAATTGTTTTATAATTAAATAGTTAATCACATGTTTTATAACCTAATTTTAGGATTAATGTATTAACTTTGAGTGAGAGTTAAATTGTTGTGAACAACATATTAATAGTCGCTCCAACAGTGCACAAAGAAGTTTGGGCGAATGACAATTGAACAGCATACTTCCGGAACATGCTATTCTGATACCAGTACACTATACGTATTGATTAATTTTATAGTAAATAACCACGTGCTCACATTGTATGTATTAAGATTTCTTTCCTCTTATATTGGTTCATGGTAATAAATCTCAAATATTTCTGACTCCATGTTACAATCCAATTTTTTAGCTTAATTACTAAACTTAATTCACTAATCCAGCGATTGCAAACCTTTTTTTTTATTATCAAGTGCCAAAATTGTATTCGCCAAGCATTTCTCGATGTCTTGAGTTCCAGGTCTCATCAGGAATTTTGTAGAACTTCTGCTGTTGCTTTAAAATGGAAAGCTTTAGGTTGTGACAGATTACTACGAAGCTGATGCATAATCCATAATTTTCATTAGTCAGTTCGTTAAATTGTATCACACAATATTAGGTTTATTCGACAAAAGAGACGCTTAAGGAGGAGTTTTTGCGATGTGTTTATAGTTAAAAAGTATCCACCTTCCCAAAATAATAACATATATTAACTTGTGTTTCAGTCTTATATAAATGATATCTTGCAGATTTAGTAATACGCCAATTCACTAGCAGGTAGATAGACAGATGGATTATTTGGGCTCGTTGTGTAACTTTGTCCTTTCCAAACGGACATTGACAATCCTGAGAGAGGTATTGAGGTTGGCCTAATCGGCCACGGCAAGTCAAATTCAATCCTTTGTAAGCCTCTTACAAATTATTTAATTAAAATATGAGGATGTGAACATGTATGTTCACAAAATGCATCATATATTAAAGTAACTTGTTTGATAAAATTAATATATGCACAGATATACACAGCCTAAAATTACTAAAAAAAGTGTTAAACGTACAAGAAATGTTTATTCTCATCTCTACACTTTTATATGATCAACGGCGCTTTACTACAAAGTTCAGTACTTGTACCGTTAATAGGACAAGGAATTTGGTTAATAATTAATTGCGTTTCCCATCAAGCAATTTTACTTAATATTCTTGCTATATACATGACTTCATCAAACTTTAATTTTGAAGAACAATATAATAACATACAGAATTCTCGGGTTATAGGTTTTTATTTAATAAACTGAACATATATATTACCACCTAAATGGGATTTAATACGATTATAATAATGCTTAACATTTAAATAACTACCAAAAGCTTGAGAATGTATTTTTTTCTTTACCGTAGCTCAACATTTTATTTTTAATACATTTAAGAATAACTTTGTACTCGCGCATGAAGTTACTAATGTTAAGTCTGTAAATTAAAGGTTTGAAACCAAAATTATTATTATGAAACGTTTTACTTTGATCGGACTCGGAGACAATCTGAGAATTAAGGGCATTTTCCCGCATTGTTGTTCTTCATTATGAATTTTTCTGCCACAATTAGAAGCTATTGTAATATTTAAATGAAATGTGAATGCATAAAAGTTGCATAACTTGGACAGCTAAATTTTATTTTTAGTAAATCAATATGTTTAGTTTCTGTGATTTTTCCCACGGTTCATATTCTCGTTAAAAAAGAAATAAGGACAGAATTCTTCTACAGCACGTTTAGTAAATATGAAGTAACAAAAGATGAAGGATGTATCTAAACACAGTTATGTATGTTTACATATAATATTAATAATGTGGTAAGATGTGTATGTTATTATTTTCGTGCATAAATGATATAATCCATTGAAAAGTATAAACGTTACTGGGTCAAGTGAAATTAAAATCTACCCGTCACAACCAAATTTGTATTCGTAATGGACGCAGCAGATCTTGTACCGTGATATTCAGTTCTTCATTTTAAATATGATTTGTGTTGTCAATTACAACATAAATGTGGAAACACGTGTGAAAGCTTAGAAGTGTGTACAAAGAAAAAAAAACATTATTTAGTAGTTACAAAACGTTTTAATAAAATACAATAACATTTTTTGTAGAATACAAATATCCAAAAGAGAACACACAGTACTAACGATACAACAAAAGGGTGTTCAATGATTTTCAAAAATTAAATATCAACAAAAAATTATTGAAATAAACAAAACGAAAATTATTGTATAATTCAACATTGAAATATATTGTGCATGGAGCGTCATCTATTGAACATTTTATTTATTAAATACTTTTGCACTGTACCGATAACAAAAATTCTAAACCTTTTGCTGACATAACACATTTAGTGCTTAAGACATTTGAACTTAAATGTATATATTATTAAAAGCTTTTTTGGATACTACTTAGGCAGTTATACTAAATACCTTTAATACGAGAAGTCATTAAAAACATTTTTCGCATTTTCATGCCTTGTCAAATGTATTAAGGTTATTACTACATGTCGACTGAATACGTATAGAAGCAGAACATAAAGATTTTTTTTAAAATTAAATTTATCCATGCAATTTTAAATTCGTCTTCATTTTCTGAAACATTTAGTAACTGTTAGTAATGAACATACAGAATTTCAAAGCTTTTACGTCGAACCTTTAATTTTCTTAACTTATGTCGACACGGTGCAACATCGTCCTGCTACCCGACTTTATATATCTAAACAGTAACATTTACCTCAGATATTAACTTTTAACAGTAACACTGTCGAAGCCGTTTAGTGAGATTGTTATGGAAGAATGTGTAAATTTTTGAGTATGCTGATGTAAAATTCTTCAAGAAACTTTAAATCTTCCATATTACACGAACTTGAGCAAACCACTAATGTTCATGATGAAACTTTGTAGAATGTCCGGCAACTGCCTGTTATACAGAAACAAGTGTAGGGGACGACG
>NW_013669070.1:57230-66798 GCF_000517525.1 Limulus polyphemus
ATATACGTGGTGAGCAGAGCACAGATAGCCCATTGTGTAGCTTTGTACAAGGAAACATAGGAACCCTGGGAGTGATATAAGGAGTCAAATCCAAACGCCGACTCCTTATGTTTCCTCTCGGGGGACCCTAAGCGTACATTCCACGATTGGTTTGATACCAATTGGTCCATGAGTTCACCAATTCTAAGCGGACATTCACACACAGCACTCTTTTGTCAATTTGTGGTTTAAATAATGGTAATTCCTCCGTTGTTCTTGTTTTCATAAATTGTTTTTTTGTAGTTTTTGCTTAATCAATTAGAAAGAGGAAACATAAAGAAACGGTAAAATATAAAGCAATAGAGTCAATACTGCTACCTGAATTTCACAGCCTCTTTTGGAAAAAAAATTAACAACGCGGCGGTTATATGGGATTATTTATGAATAGTCAGTGAATAGTGAATGATCATGTTATGCCTTCCATAAAATCAGTCCGAAGACTTAAAGCTAAAATCGGAATTAAATGTATTTTGAATTATGTCCTTTTTATTTTAAGTATGTGCAGTTAAATGTTAAATATTTACTAAACTTTCCTTAAGTGAAAAACTGGAGGATTCCGCAACCTTGTGATGATAATAAATTAGTTATAGATTCAATTAATTGTGTTTATTGTTGGTATCATAGTTGATTGTATGTATTTATATATAGTATTACATGGAATATCACTTACACTTTTGAAAACGATGAGTAAGTTCGATATACTAGTAGTGAACATCGTACTGTCCTGTCGATACTACTGTATTTACTTCCCTGTTTTAAACAATTATCCTGCGGTAATGTTTCTATGAGTTAAGATTTCATCATAAGCAGCCAAGCACACACGTACACTAAAGGCACAATAAAGTACTAAAGCAGCATCGGAAAATGGTAGATTGTGTGTTCGAATAGAGTTCCAATTCCAGTTTCTTTTATCATCTTTCTCGTGAAAACAGCCGTTGATTTTGAGATGTAATGGAATTTTGTGAACTCTTTGGATTGTGGGCTATCATAAAAGTCATATTATTTTTATTACCTTATTAATAGTACTAATGGGTTTTGGGGTCAGAAGATTCTCTTTGTAGTCATGTCGGTATTTTATGAATAATTACGTCAGTCCTGAACGACTTCAGATATGATTCCAGAGTTGTTGTTTGTCTTTCTTTTTTCTTGTTCTCTTAAATTTTTCTGCTCTGTGAACTTTTATATTTCTATATGGAAAATCGAAGATTCCCTTTTTCAAAATATCCTTTCGCTCTGCATCGTTTAATAATGTAATTATTTCTCTTCATAAAAAGGAGTCACATACCCTTCCAGCTATTTATCATATTTTGGGAAATATTTTACAAGCCCGATCAGCACGGTTTGTTTTTATATGCAGGTCAGATGCTTGTCTTTCACGTCGCTATAAATTTTGAACCATCCTGGCATCCTGTTACTGTTGGATATCTTAGTTGTTAATGTTAAGATCTTTGTTGTGAATTAGTTCAGATTTTTGTTTTTGGAACTTATTGTGGTGAATTACTCTTATAAATAAGCTGGGTCTATGTAAAAAAAAAAGAGACTGTCTGTTTTTATCACATCTTTTACAGGTTTTGACACAAATATTTTAAATAAATTATAGTACAACGTAAACATAAATAAAAGAAAAAATATTTCTTAAAGAAAACCCACTAGATGATGACAGTGAACTGAGCACAACTCAATTCAGAGTTCACAGTTTTACTTTTTATTATTAAAGAGCAATTTTCTTAACTACTGAATCCTTGTTCCTAGTTATGCATCGGTGACCTAGGAAACTGCTAAGACGTGTATCTATATAAAAATCTATAATTTCTTACCCTATTGTTATTTAAATTCGCTTGTGAAATATTATAAATTCCTACTTCAATCCAAAAGCCACACTTAAATTTTCGCATACTTATATTTTTATACCCTTTTCCTCACTATTTAGCTTTTCTATTTTCATCAAACTAAAAGCTCAAGGAGTGGCTATATCTTTAGATATCTTAAGTCTTTATGAATATAATGCCTTTTAAACTTTTTTTTTTTTGAATGATAAATATATGAATTTCAGCAAAATTTCCTAGTATTAACGTTTGTTGTTTTATAACAAAAGTTTCTTTTTTATTGAAAAAGCCATGTTGCTACTGTGCTAGCTTAATACTGGGTTTTATCAGTTTATAAAATAAACTTTTACTTTAGGTGTGAACCCACATTAAATTTTTTACTAGAAACAGTTAGGGTTGCGGAAAGACTTAAATCCTTTTTGAAACATAATATATTGTACACTCACTAGCACATCAGTTCTTAAATTCAAAAACAACCTATTAATGTTGCTTTACATTAAGGATATTAAAAACAAGTAGTTATTTACAACACAGTAACGTTTATGCACAATATCTTCTCTACTAACTAAAGTAATGTTATAGCCTACGTTTGTTAATCTAGACGTTTCTCGAAATTTGTATTGTTGTTCAACTATAAAGAAGTTTAACGTAACGTGATGAGCCTGTCATTGATGTCTGGAACTTTAAGAAACAATTTAAGCTATATATACAAAACGCAAGTTATGCTAGAGTGATAGAGGGAGCTTGTTATAGCCAGTTAACGAGTATTCAGTGCATGATTTAGTCAGTTTGTCTGTTCCTGTCAGCCATTTAGTTAGTTAAATTTGATGAAGAGGAACTCACTTTGAGACTAATAAAACTTGAAGACGGCTTGAATGGGAAACGAAAAAACTTTGCTACCAGCTTAACATAGTAATAAATGTACAGTGTTTCGACAAGGTTTTGTCATCATCAGGTACCTCGTTGAAACATTGTGCATTTGTTACTATGTTAACCTTTTAATAAAATTTTCTTTGTTACCTATTCAAGCCGTCTCTAAACTTTGTTTTCTGAGTTAATTAGTTCAGTGCTTTTAATATTGAGTTTGCGTTTCGACAAAGAAATAGAGATACGAAAACAGTCAGTAAGAGGAAATTTTGTTAGACTTAGTATATTTATTGATAATGTTGTTTAAGCAAGACTTCTCAGTTGAAGAAATAAAACGTTTTTGTTATATCATCAAATAGACTAACTTGTCTGTGGTTAAGTGCAAAGCTGCAAAATGGATTATTTGGGCTGTGTCCACTACAGAAAATAAAATCCTAATTTTAGCTTTACATGGCCTTAAGCTTTCAGCTGAGCCACACATCGAGAACTTGTGGAGTGACTGGACTTTCAGTTACTCCTTTTTTTTCTTCATCCATTAAAAAAATAAAACCCACCGAACAATATAAATCATCCCAACATTGGTATCAGAAGTGGTATTATTTTTATGAAAATAAAATTGAATTAAGAATCAACTTCAAGATGGTGACACGTACTCGAATCCGTAGAGATATAATATTTAATGGAAAGCATAAAACAGTGTTGAGAAGACCAGGAAGGAATAAATAGAAAACTGAAACGTATATCAAGAAGAATGTTGCTAAAAAATATAAAGAAGAACAAGAAGAAAGAAAATGGAAAAATCAAACAGACAATTATAAATAAAAATTTGGAACTTGATAGATAGGTTAATAGATTGTTTAGGCAGAGTATTCATGATGTAACTTTGTAGAATGGACGGCAACTGCCTGTTATACAGACACAAGTGTAGGGGACGACGTTTCGAAAGTCTTCCCCCCTTTCGTCTTTAGGTCAGTGTGTGTAACGTGTTGTTTGTCTTTATAGTATTCTGGTGGATTGTAAAATTATATATGTATTAGTATACATATTGTAATATAACTTACTTGGAATATTTGTATTTGAAAATAGAATGTTTATAACTTTTATCTGTTATTATATTATAGCTTTGAGCTTGAATGTGTAACAAACGACGCTGACATCTTAAACCAGATGATGGGTTTGTTTTCAATATTTTTTCAGAGTGAATTCTGGTGTTTAAACTTGTTTGGCCTGTCAAGAAAATCTTGGTAATTAGATAAAAGAATATTATTAACATATCTACAAGCGTGACTGAGGCTTTCTCGCTAAAATTTGATTTGTATGAAAATTCATATTCGAATATATAAAAACTAGTATAAAAGCCCATCAAAAATGACGGGAAACCATTGTTGAATGACTAACAAAAATTATAGAATTTAACTCAAACGAATTTGTCTGTACCTCCAAAATGTACCTACTCTTCACTTATTTCACCTGTCTCGAAGTAATTCCTTAATCACCACATTTTTAGTAAAAACTACGCAGCAAAATGAAATGTTATCGTGAACAAAAGTACCTGTGCACTCTGAAACTGAAACAAACTTAAATAGCGCTCTTTAGTCTTTTCACTGTATTCGAAGTGAGGAAGTAGAAAACATAGTGCAGACATTCCGACACACATTTCAACTCATTCGGCTGTACAAAGGATAAAAGATATTTGGTAGTAATAAACGTTTATTTTCTTTATGTTTTAAGGCCAAGTAGGTAATATATGTGTTACAATACCAAAATAATATTTATAAATTAACATTTATTCACCACTTAAAACTTTTTAAACACTGACTCTATAGCCTTAGTGATTGTAGGCCTATTTGTTGTCTAATTTAAGTATTTAAGCCTAATACATAAAC
Source organism: Limulus polyphemus (assembly GCF_000517525.1). Taxonomy (NCBI): domain Eukaryota; kingdom Metazoa; phylum Arthropoda; class Merostomata; order Xiphosura; family Limulidae; genus Limulus; species Limulus polyphemus. The sequence goes on from NW_013669070.1 coordinate 61,849, forward strand.
GTAACGTAAGGCTTATTTGAAACACTACTTGGTAAATTTTATTTTGCTTTTGGCTACAACTCAATGCCATAAAACTTCTGAATTAAACTATGTTGCTGTTATATCACCAAAATTATACAAAAATAAAGAAAGAATAAAAAAACAAACCTTTCTAACAAATCAACATGAATATTGAGCATTCAACATAGACACCATAATTGCACTAAGAACATCAGGTGATAGTTCTGTTGCTAAGCGACGATGTATATTGTTAAGCATTACCAAAAAAGGAGTGTGAAAGCGTTCTCGACAGAGTGACAAAGGGTATAAGTCTTTTATAATCAGTGATCTGCAAGTTGTGGGCTTAAGTTACCTCCCATAAGTGTTTCTTGTATTTGTGTTATCAAGTAAAAAGTATATAGCTTGTGTTCTTTGTATTTCGTATTTGTATTTTATATGTATGGAAATGTTACTAAGGCTATCTGCAACAGTACCTAAATTTGAACTACGGAGCAGAAGGATGGCAGTCAGTCAGCATAACCATATCATCCACTATCCATGTTGATGAATCTACTGCTACTCTTATAATGCATCCATAGCTTAAAGTGCGGGAAATATTTTGTGGTACTGCACGGATTCGAACCGGATCGCCAGCTCCCAAATCTCGTGCTCTACTATAGAACATTTTTTAAATCGCAAAACAGTGGTTATTTTTGTAATACTGTAATAGTAAAAACATCTTTATTACTATTTAAGGAAAAACAAGTACATGAAAATTATTTAGCTTAACAAGGGTTTCCTATAAATGATTGTGTTTAAACGTTACCAGTGAAAGATATTAATCATAATACATCGACATATAAAATACATTTAGAAACTTCGGTATTTTATTATAAATTTAACTTTGATCTATAGCGATAAAAATAATTTATTACTTACTATTCTACATTGAACATTTATAAGGGAGAGAGAAAACTAAAATTATTAATGTCATCCCTGCCGGGGGTCGAACCCGGGACCTTTGGATTAGAAGTCCAACGCGCTATCCACTGCGCTACAGGGACATACAGACATGTGTCAAAAAGTATTATTAGAGATTTGAATACAAAAGTAGTTACCTTTTCTTTATTTTTAGGATGATTATTGGCATTTTTCGCGAATCAAAACTTTTTTTTATTAATATTAGTTCTCAGACCAGAATACCTATACCATTCGAAACTAAACTTGTCATCAATGTATAATACTGACTCGAGATTATGTTAGGCCTAGCCTTATATTATAGAAAGGCTTTAACTTTTAGGTTTATAATTATATAGTCAGTAATATTTTGGACCTAAACGTTTTTACTGTATCTTAGGTTCCCCCAAAATAAACCCCATTTTCAGACTTAATTTAACGGATATGGGAGAAAACTGTTGATCATAAACCGTCTTTTTCCGGGCTGTATGCTCATTTTGATACTATAGTTTCGTTGAGTGTAAGAAAACCATGTGAATCAGACTTAACAGTAGAAATAACTCGCATTAAATAATGGTGAAAGGTGATAAATTTAACAGTTATTCCATTGATAGTAATATCAGAGAAATATTGGAGGACAACTACTGCTATAAGTTAAAAATGGATATAAAGGATGAAATTAAAGAAAAGCAATATAAGTATAAGTTATATTGCTTTCTTCAATTTTCTGTATAAGAAATGTAAAGTGATTGCAATCATGGGAAATTTGGAGGATTATTTAATATCAACAGAGTTGGTCAAAGGGAAATCACACACACAAAAATACAGGAAAAAGGATGGTCCAAAATGTAAAAAATTAATAGTAAGCATATCTTCAAATATATTAGAGGTAGCAAAATGTTAGTAAGGCCTCTGAGGGATGATACAGGAAGGTAATATCTGCCGATTGTGAGATGGCTGGGTTATTAAATTCTACTTTTTCTTCAGTTTTTTATTAACGAAGAGTTGAGCAATATACCTTCATCCTGGATATTTGCTAGCTGGAAACAAAACTGATAAAGAACAATAAAGCTCTTGGGCCAGGTAATATTTGCCCAAGGGTTTTGAAAGAAGTTAAAGATTGAATATGTGAGCCACTTGGTGCTATTTTTTCTAAGTCCTTAAATAGTGGGCAGGTGCCAGAAGATTGGAATTGGCTAATGTTACTCCTCTTTTCAAGGTAGGTGATAAAAATTATATAAAGACTGTCCCAGTAATCATAGGCTTATTAATCTTATATCAGTTGTGGGGAGAGTTTTGAAAGCCTGATAAAAGATGTTTTGCAACGTCATATAACTGTTACGTCTCTGTGTGTTCGTTTGTTAATTTTCCGTATACATTCTTTCCGAAAAACTTCAGCAATACAATGCCCTTTCTTAAATAAAACTAGTTTACTCTTTCTCAATACAACTTTGCAATACACTTAATTTTCACAGTCAGTTTAACTTAAACAAACGCTATAATTCACAACGAACGATTCACGCACTTTACCTACTACCGCGCTTGACTCAATTGTTCGTCTATATCTCTGTCTGCAACTCAAGTCCATTGTTGCCGTCACTTCTTACCGGTCCTATATATACAAAAAGCGTACATCTCGGCTCTTCGTGAATCTTCTAGAAACTCATCACGTGTTACCAGCGTCACGTGACTTCCGCTGTCGTAACATAACAAAGTTTAACGTTTTGTTGGATAGTCAGCGAGGTTTCACCATGCTCCCATTATTAAGCCTTATTAATCTTTTGACATTTTTTGAAGATGTTACTGCTTACATAGATGAGGGTACAGATGTGTATGTGGTATATTTGGATTTTCAGAAAGCATTTGACAAGGTGCTACATAAAAGGCTTGTTGAAAAGTTATCTCTGTAGATGTGGGCGATAGGTTGGCTCATTGGATAGAAAAATGGCTAGATGAAAGAAAGCAGAGGGTTTTTATAAATGGAGTTCAGACAAATTGAATGTCACGAGCAGGGTACCTCAGGGCTCAGTATTAGGACCTTTAATTTTTTGATTTAAATCTATATATAGATGAAGTAACGGTCAGTAGATTGTTTAGATTTGTTGATGTCATTAACGTTTAGGTGTTGCTGGCTGTGTGGAGTTCATTTATAATAGATAAACTTTCTTTAATTAAAAGTTCAATATTGGATGATCCAGATGAGATGACTTTGAAATTTTTTATCAAAGTGGGATGATTGCTGTTTTCAACGTATGTGAATTATGGAGCTTGGAGGATTTAATAATTTATCGATTATAAATGAACTCTCAACTTTAAATAATAACATAACTTTGCTACAATTAAATCTGTTTTGAATAACTTGTATAATATCTGTTGCACTATCCTATTCTTTCTTGTTTTTGTATGTTTAATTGACTTAATTTTTTTACTCCGTATTTTAATTCTTCTTTACAAAATGTTGAAAATTTAGTAACTTACTGTACCTAATATTTTACCTAGTTCAATATAGCTTGCTCAAATGGAATACATACGTACCTAAATGTTGAAGAATTAAATTTTTGTTACTGTCACACATGTATCAAATGTTTGTTGTTGTTGCCTTCCAACTATTGTTCATCATTAAACTTCGATATCCGTTGAATGAATATATTGCCAGTGGTTATAATTTTGATGGGAATAACTTTCAAATGCTATGGAATAAAAAGATATTGCTGTTCTGGCTCAACAGAACTTCTAAGTCATCGGAGCAACGTGCTGTTGCTAGTGGCCAAGCAAATAGGATTTTAGGTTGTATCTACAGAAATATTGAATCCAAGCATATAGAGGTTGTAATATCTTTGTGTAGGTCATTGGTTAGGACATATTTAGAGTATTGTATTCAGTCTTCGGCTCTGTACCTTAGAAAGGACATCGAATTGTTGGAAAGGGGTCAGAAAAGGGCTAGTAGGGTAATATTTAGGATGGAAAGGTTGTAATAAGAGGATAGGTTAAAACCTCTGGATTTGTTTTGCTTTCAAAAGAAGGATTAGGGAGTATCTGTTTGAGATGTTTAAGGTTGTTAAGGGACTTAATACTGTTGGTTTATTATATGTTTCATATTTAATGTTGAGAATTGTAATACTAGGGGACACAACTATAAATTTTGGCAGGGTAGGAGTGATCTTCAGCTAAAACAGCTATATTTTTCTAACAGGGTGGTTGGCCTTGTGAAGAAGTTGTCTTCAGGTGTGTGAGATGTAGTTAATTTAACGGAGTTTAAAGGAAAGTTTAACAAATAATTGAATGATAAAAGGTGGCTCTGAGGTTTTAGTGTTTAGTTTGATTTAGTGGATTGGACAGCCTAGGTAGACCAAAGGGTCCCTTGTTTTCTTTTAATGTTATATTATACTTGAAACTGGAAGAAGGTCCCTAAGAAGAGACACTGAAAACATCAGCGGATTCTAACACTCCAAAGAAATATTTTAATAAACAGGTGGTTTTCTGAATGTATTTTCTTATATTGTTTCAGTACAAAGTGCAATTATAACACATGAAAATGTAGGTTGTGAGTAACGTCTATGTGGTGAAAGGTTTAAGAGTTGTACCAAACTTAGTGCTAAACTTGTAACTGGAAGAAATCACTAAGGAAAGACACTATAAATTTTAGTAGGTTTTAACAGTCAGAAGTAAGAATTGGCTTCACCTAACCCAAATCAACTAATGCAGGAACTAGTGCATGTAATAACCTGATGACATATAGAGAAAAAATGCCGGCTGGAGGGTAAACTGTGATGGCTGTTCTCCAGTTATGGACAGCTGAGGGCAGCACAGCTAAAGCTATTGCTCAAGAAGAGGCCAATGGAGCCAAGGGATTGACAACTTAACGGGAGTTAGGAATATATGTTATATGATAATGGCTGGAGACGGCTTGAATGGGTAATGAAAAAAACTTTAACATAAGTTTAACATAACAGCAAATGTACAACGTTTCGACAAATGATGATGACAAAACCTTGTCGAAACGTTGTACATTTG
>NW_013669070.1:67148-79366 GCF_000517525.1 Limulus polyphemus
CATTTGTCGAAATGTTGTACATTTGCTGTTATGTTAAACTTATATTAAAGTTTTTCTTCATTACCCATTCAAGCCGTCTTCAGCCATTATCAGTCTCAAAGTGGATTCCTCGTCATCGAATATGTTATATGAGTTATATAAAGCATGATCACACAAAATCTCATAGAAGTGTTGCTTGTTCAAGATATAGTTTTTGACCCCATTTTAAAGCGGGTTATGGCTGTAATTGAACAGGCTATGACAATTTTAAACCTACACACTAGTTTAACTTTTACCATTTAAAGTAGAATTATTGTCCATTCTGGTCCTCCTTTTCTTTAATCATCTAGTAATCAGTCCTCTCGTTTTGTTTCTTACTTTTCCAAAACCTTAGTGAGTTGCATTATGGGTTGTGAATACAACAAAGGCTAGTATGCCTAGGAGGTTTCTATAGTGAGAGGAGGAGGAGGCTAACCCACTAACCCTCTGACTCCTGTAGCTGGCCTAATGTTTACAATAACAGTACAATTCTAGCTGATGCATCAAACATGGGAGAGTTTGTCATATCTGTTGTTTTGTTCGTTTTTAAGCCTCTTGTGGCCAAGCAGCTACAGTGGTAGACATTTAGGACAATTTGCACTTACTAAAAACAAGAATAAACGTTCTTGAACTAGTTTTTATGACCTTCGTTTGTTTGATCTGATCAATCATGTCTAAGTCTTTCAGTCACTGGTCGATCTAAGACCATGAAAATGGTTACGAGATGAGAGGAACAAATTATATTGTTCTTACTGCTCCTTGTTCTTCATAATTTCATTGTAATCTTTTGATTAGCTTCTTATGTTTTTGGACAATCACTATTTCTGATTAAATGGAAATCAACAGGAACTTTTTCGTGACAGCATTCACAATATTCCATTTGACGCAAATATTACATCTTTCAACATGCAACTGAGATTACGACAAACAGAACTATTAAAGAATTTTTAGTGTAGCTCTGGAAACAAAGATTTCCCTGCAAAAGACAAAGAGATGAGCACAAAACTTTAAATTACACAAAAACTATAATATTAAATTCTCTGACAGGCAATTTTAGTGCTTCTAATCGATTGTTGAATGCTGTAATGACCAAAACAGAAGATAATTTCTGTTCGATCATCTCTGTAATGGGTTTAACCTGTTACCTTCACTAATTTTGTCATGGGTGGAATCAGGTATATTTGGTTATGTTATCACCTCTATCATGGATCAAACCCTAGACCTTTGGAGATTTTATCATCTCTGTTATTGGCCGAACTCGAGACCTTTTGTTATCACCTCTATCATGGATCAAACCCTAGACTTTTGGAGATTTTATCATCTTTGTTATGGGCCGAACTCGAGACCTTTTGTTATCACCTCTATCATGGATCAAACCCTAGACCTTTGGAGATTTTATCATCTCTGTTATGGGCCGAACTCAAGACCTTTTGCAATTCTTTTATTTCTTTCTTAAGTTGAACCTGGGACTTTGTATAGGATTTCGGTTTAAAGTATAAGCCGCTCAATTCGGTAGCAAAATTTGAGACTATGTGGGCAGGAGCGTTGAGAGCCAGGTCGGACCCAGGGGCAAACATCCTTGCCGAGCCACCTTTCTCTCTCTTTTTTAAATATTTTAAAGAACTTATTAAAAAAGAAGATCCCCAATTAGGACAGCATCGAGCTCATAAACAAGGGAAAATCATAGCAGCAGCCGTTTTTAGCTCACAGTATAAGCGTGAAAACGTTAATAAAGTAACAACCAATATCTATTAAATCTATAAAGTAACAAATACATATTAATTATTACTCAAATTATTATTTGAATCATTCTTAATGTATGAAGTGTCTATATGCAAAGAAAAGTTTTTTGTTGGTTAAATGAAGATATATCCTAAATGTGTTTTGCGGGCTTTATGGCATAACCAAGTTTCATTCACTCGGGCTCCTGGACAGTTGTTGCCCCTTTGCCTCCCCCTGCGTCGGCGGCCCTGTGTGTTGGCAAAGGTAAAAAGAAAATCACTTTTGTTAGAAGCTTGCTTCATGAAGATAGACAAGAAGTGGGGATATTAGTTTGGGCCAATTTTGATGAACTAGTGACAACAATATGATGGACATGAAGAATAAAACAACGACCAGCTTATCTTAATCTCGTTATGTCATCTTTTCGATCAACTCTTTACCTTCAGTTGGTGAACTAAATCTCATCAAAACCTATGGAAGGGAGGGGTATGTGGGTGAAACCTCCTGTATTGGAGATGGGTGAGCATATCTCTCCTTTTTCCCACTGTTATGTAAATAATCTAATGATCTATTGAAAGTAACTGACATGAGTCAAAAACTGTATTCATCATGATTTCTTAACGTTCTGTCATTGTAATTAGATACATTTATATGAACACTTATAAATCAATGTGGTGATGATTTGTTTGTGTAAATTCATCTATATTTTAGATTATGTACAGCGTTCCACTACTTGGTATCGATATGTAAAGACACTGAAACAAAAACTAAATAAATGAAAATAATGAAATTATATACTCCGCAGTAAACTGAACTATTTTTTACATGTTTAAAGAAGTTCACGACCTATCACTTCAAATCTTACGCATTTTATTAATGCATTTACGTGTGCGGCAATGCCAGAAATTTTAAACTTTTCTGAACGAGTCTCTGTAATATAGCCCCTTGACAAAGGTGCCACACCGAAACACCGGGGAAAAGTTTTTATTTTATTGGAAACCAAAAGTCATGATTTTTTTACAGCAGTTAGGCTTCATATATAATGTTAAATATTCCTAGAATGAGTATATGGCTCGTAGTCATGAATCCGCGTTCGTTTACTGGAAGCATTTGAAAGCATTATTGTCAACAATGAAAGATAAATGTGTTGCGTTCACAAAGATGAAGAACCCATATAGTTCTAAAGTAGCAGCGTTCAACACTAGACATTGTTAAAGTATAAACATTTTACGCTTGACTGTTATTTATAGGATACATTTTATTTAACACTCGTTTAAGTATTTCGAGAAATATCGTTTATGATATAACAATAGCGACTGTACAACACACTGACATTAACTAAATATGCACAGATGAACAATATCAACGATTGGGAAGTAACTTATCCCATAGTATCAAAACAATCCAGTTTGGTTATTGACAACTTGTAGGGTTCGTGTTGATTAACCTTGAAAAAGAACTGTGAACGCTTCAACGATGGAAGTAACTTATCCCATAGTATCAAAACAATCCAGTTTGGTTATTGACAACTTGTAGGGTTCGTGTTGATTAACCTTGAAAAAGAACTGTGAACGCTTCAACGATGGAAGTAACTTATCCCATAGTATCAAAACAATCCAGTTTGGTTATTGACAACTTGTAGGGTTCGTGTTGATTAACTTGAAAAAGAACTGTGAACGCTTCAACGATGGGAGTAACGATAAATAATCCCTAGGAGGGATCAAAAGCGAGACCTTTGGATTATAAGTTTGTTTGTTTGCTGTTAAACACAAAGCAAAACAATGGCCTATCTGAGCTATGCCCACCTTGGGTATCGAAACCTGGTTTTTAGCGTTATAAGCCTTCATTGAGGGCTAGGTTATGATTTTCACACGCTCTGCATTGCGCTATTAAGTAATATTATTTTAATCGTAGGTACATGGTCATAATGTATTTGATCGGACGCTCATTATGAATGTGAATGTTAAGATTCTCTCATAATGGTCAAATATATTATTAAATACCAGATAATGTACTTAAGATTTTTGTACTGTAAATAAACCTCATTACGGCTGCGCTAACGTAACATTTCACAATCTTGGTTAAATTCAATGTTGAATGTACAAATACTATCTACAAAATGTCAGTGTTTCGAAATCCCTTCCCTTTCTCCCACACACACTTAAATGATTAAAATATCTAGATATTTCGATTACCCATTTCCGAATTCACATTGAGAGTGGGCAATGTGTGTATAAGCATGGATCATTAATTTGTTTTCAATGAATCGTTAAATGATCTACTTAGGCTTAGGAAGAGGGGTGAAAACGTTCCTCATCTCCTATACTGGGGGTCTGCACTTACATACCTTTCCTCTATAGATTTGTCCCCCCCCCAGTGGCACAGCGGTATGTCTGCGGATTTACAACGCTAGAAACCGGATTTCGATACCCGTGGTGGGCAGAGCACAGATAGCCCATTGTGTAACTTTGTGCTTAACTTCAAAACAACAACAATCCATAGATTTTGAGAGGTTTGTTATTTCACCAACTTGAAATGAGTCCATCGAAAATATAACATAAAGAGATTAAGATGAAAAATAGATCATGTTGTGAGTCGGTTGATAAACTGGTATTTCACATTCATTTCTCTTGTATTTTGCTCATTATCTTAATCGTATCTTAGCTACTAGTTCATCAAGATTGGACCCATTGAATCTACAGTTCTAAAAACTAATCTTTGGGGGAAGGTTCCCCCAATTACCTTACTTTTTGCCTATCTTCGGAAAGCAAACTTCTGACAAGAGTTGATTCTCTTTCAACTTAGCTTCCGAATCCCGTGATTTATACTTTAATCCTAAATGTTTTACAAAGTCTCTAATTTTTAGGGTCCGACATAAACTCATTGCATTATGACCTAGGTTTCAAATAAACATAATATATTTCAACAGTCCCTCTAGTGCAGAGGGCAGTGCTGTGGATTTACAATCCAACGGTCCTTGGGTCAACCTTTGACAGAGATGATAGCATTACCAAAGCTCCCAGGTTCGAGCCATAACAGAGGTGCTAGCATTACCAAAGGTTCCAGCCAAAAGTCCAACATTTGAAAGACATTTCCAAGCTGTTGTTTTTTTTTTTTCGAACCGTGATATGGGTCCTTCATCTGTTGATGTTATCTACGTCTAACGTAAGCCTTTTAAACGCTACCAATGGCCGAACCTAGAATTTCTAAATACTTACATCAGACTTTTCCAGAATTACGTCATGAAATCACGTGATCTTGTTTTTCTCCTAGTGTCTTCCGTATTTAAATGCAACGCGCGTATATTCTAGACAGTGTACAGAATCAGGGAACTTCGAACCCTGTCAAATGCCTGGCTTATTATTTACTGAACCAGTTTTATTTGGCTCTCATATAATAATTTTTGTTTATGATATAGAAATGTGACCATACAACATACCAATTATCATTAATCACGTGTAGCTAAACAACAATACGGTTAGTAGCTACTCGATAACATCCTATCTCAAGCAATACATAAATGGGTTGTTCATATACACTTGGGTTAGTATTTACTCAAAAACTACTTTGACAAAAGAACTGACAACTTAAATATTAAAGTAATACTCAACAAATCATCTCTGTGGGGGTTCGAATGCGGGACCTTTGGATTAGAATTCCAATGTGCTATCCACTGCGCCACAAGAGCTACTAAATGAAATTATTTTCATACTAAACTCAGAATATCAATATAGATGACAACAAGTATATTTAGAATATTGAAATACTCAAACGATTGTATGATAACAGAAACCTTTTTTTCTGTTATTATGCTGCCACAAGAATCATGTCATACAAAGTTTCAAAAAGAATGTCAGTTTTTACTGTTATGTTTAGTGGTCTTTAAAGCTATGTTCTACTCCAGAAGATTTTAAAAATGAACTATTGTAAATCAAATATGTAGCATTAGATAGAAGTTTCTCGCCTCATATTGTAGATGCAGCTGTGAGAAAATTTAACAAAATAACAAATGATGATCAAAAAAGTAAAATCAAATCAACATTTGACAAAATAGGTAAAAAAAAAGAAATGTTTTTACCGTATGTCCAAGGTTTGTCATGTTAAATGTTTCGTAAATTTAAAAAACAAAACAAAAATTTCATTCCCATTAATAGACCATTGAATAAAACTAGTCAAATACTAAATACAACTAAAGATGAGATCAATTTAATGGAAAAAAAAACTGGCATTTATAAAATTGAATGTGGTTGTGTATACATTAGTCAAACTAGAATAAATCTATAATTTAAAGTAAATGAGTATAAGAGAAATGTTAAAAACAAAAGTGAAAACTGAACGTTCAAATTATACTGGCCATGTTATCCAGTGTGGAGGGAGGGTTATAAAATCAGAAAGTAAGTAGATGGCGTGATCTTTTTTAAATATGTAAACTAGTAGTCACATGACCATGGCTTTTTGTATCTATATGTTGCACAGCCTTTGTTTTTCACACTTCAGAAGATGGCGTAAACGACGTCGAAACACGTGGAGTGAATTTTTACGACCGTTAGTCGGTTTCTCTGAATATATTTTTAACTATATATTATACAACATTGATCGTTTGAATATATTTTAAATATTTACACAAGTTGCTTGATTTTTAACCTATTAACAAGTGTGTTTGCTAGCAATAAATATTGCGGCTTTAGATTGACAAGTGAACGTAAGTAACCTTATACCAACAGCTGACATTTTATGCAATAACACTAGCTACTGTAGGCCCATTGAAAGAGTAATGGTGAAATCCCATTATTCTGTATAAAGAGAGTAGGCCGAGAGTTGTCTGTGGATGGTGTTGACTAGCTGCTTTTCCTCCAGTCTGTAACTTAAAAATTAGAGACGGCTAGAGCAGATAGCATCCTTTTTGCACGAAATTCCAAAAACAAACAACCAAACGTTGTAACAATGCCACTACTGCTTATTGTACATGCATACATTCAATTTCCATAAGCCAATTCTTAGAATACAAGTATAGTTCCTCTGGAGACACAAATAACCTTCAATTTTATGAGCAATATTGTCCTAGCTTGACGGATCAATTTGCTAATATTCCGTTACCTTTGCGACTGCAAAAGATTAAAGTTAGATAAACAGTGTATGTCAAAAATTAGTATATGTTTATATGGAAAAAGAATAAAGAAAAAATGTGGGGCAGTAGAGCGGAAACCTGGAACGTATTTAACTAAAGTGTATTTATTTCATTATATTCGAATTATTTTGTTTTATAAAGAAGCGCCATTTTTCTCGTTGGATGGCGCTATTGCAGTGAACGAAATGTAAAATTGAAACTATGCGGTCTTTCTTTCATTCTTTTTTTTGTCTGATGAATTAAATAACAAACTATTTACTTTCACTTCTCACTTGCTTTTCTTTCTTTCTTTCTTTCTCTCTTTTTCTTCTGTTTATCCATAAAGGGTTTTTGAAATATATCCACATGATGGCGCTACAGGTCACTTGTCTAGTAATGAAGTTTGGGTAGTTTTATAGTAAGTTTGTTTTTTGTTGTTAAGCAGAAAGCTACACAATGGACTGTCTAAGTTTAGCCCATCACAAATATCGAAACCCAGTTTTTAGGAGTGTGAGCCTCCGGATTTACCGTTGAGTCATCGGGGAGGCGGGGGGGTACGGTAAGTTAGATAAACCGTTATTGATTCAATAATATTTAGGACACTAAGAAATATACCGTAATTCAGTTTTAAAATGTGCTGTAATAAAGTTTCAATGAAAAGTATTATTTTATAACCTGTAACTTGTAATGCTTTGATTGTTTGTTTTTAAGCACAAAATTACGCAATGGGCTATCTGTTTGTGCTCACAGCAGGTTTTGAAGACCGACTTTTAATGCTATAAGCCTTCAGATTTAACGCTGAGCCACTGGGGTACTTCAAGTAATCCTAAAATATTTCTATAGATTTGAAAAGTGAGATTGGATGGTATTCGAACTCTCAGCGGTACCATAGTTTCATTACTTGAGGAAAACAAAAACAACTATTGCTTGTTTACAAACAATCGCAAAGCAGACTTGCGTGCTAATTTTCTAAAAATGTTCGCTAAGCTGTAATGTATGTTGCTGCTTTTAAACAGTAATGCAAATCTCTTCTTTAAACACAGTCGCCAAACGATAACGCTTATTGTTTTTCTAAACAGTAATGCCTATCGTTTGTCTAAACAGGATCACTAAACAGTAATGCCTATCGTTTGTCTAAACAGGATCACTAAACAGTAATGCCTATCGTTTGTCTAAACAGGATCACTAAACAGTAATGCCTATCGTTTGTCTAAACAGGATCACTAAACAGTAATGCCTATCGTTTGTCTAAACAGGATCACTAAACAGTAATGCCTATCGTTTCTCTAAACAGGATCAGTAATATTAATGCTTGTCGTTTCTCTAAACATGGGCACACAACAGTAATGCCTGTCGCTTCGCCAAACAGTAATGCCTGTTAATTCTCTTAACCCAGTCGTTAAATGGTAATGCCAGTTGCTTCTCTACCCAACATGAGTTTGGAAAACCTCGTATCTTCTGTAACCGAACATAACGTATGACAAACGAAAAAAAGACCACAAGGACACTGAAAAAAGAAAGAAAGAAGAAAACATGTCTTCTGTTCCATAAGTTAAGTAATATATCTTCATTATCATTGCTGGAGTTAGTCTTCAGCCATTTGGAGTATTTAAGTACTATTTTAACTCATATAATGTGCAATGGTCTTGACGCATAACTTTTCGGATGACGGGTGACAAATGCCAAATCAGATACAGAGAGAAATGGCCTTTAGTCTTAAAGCCTGTCGTAAAAACTTTAAGTAACAAGAATAACATACAAAATTAGAAGTAACGAAAGTAAACTGGAAATATAGAGAGAATTGTTTAATATCTAATAGTAAAATAATGGGAATTTTCAACCTGAACAGGACATTGTGGTGTTGGGGTTAAAGAACCAGATCAGAGGTCCCTAGGGTTTAAGTACAGCTGTTTCTTACCAGAGGGCAGGCAGCTTGCCACAAAAACCTTGTTAAGCTCTTTGAACCAAATAACGAGATTGATGGTCCTTTTCATAAAGCACTCATAGTGGAAGTGCTTGTCTGTTGTTTTTTGGGTTATAATCCTTTACATTAACCGCCCAACCATCGAGGGCAGTGAAAATGCGGAGCGTTTTCAGTGGCATTACATTTCGAGCGTTGGACCTTTCAAACTACAACCCCACTACGCCATGTTCGATTTAGAAGGGGAAAAAAACGACGTGGCTAACGTTTCAGCCCAAAGAAGGTCGTTTGACTGAAACGTTGACCGTTACTTTCTCTTTTCTTTATATAGCGATTCGACAACTGTTTTGTATTTTTAGCTAAAACCAGAAACAAATTGTGGATAGTTTTACTTTTTATGGAAAAATTAAATGGAAAAAAAGAGAGAGAACCAGTAATAAATAAATTTAGGTAATCAATTAAAAAAATACAAGCTTACAAGAACTAGTATATATATATATATATATATATATGGTTCCAGTTGTGTTAAGCTTTTTTAATTTTCACATTTGTTACATTGGCTAATTCTGTCCTACAGTGGGTCAGCGATAAATCTACAGACTTAAAACGCAAAAATCAGGATTCGATTCCTCGTGATAGATGGAGCAGATGGCTAATTTTTTTTACCATTTTTTTAAATTATTGAGTGGATATTTAGTGTGAATTATTAAAAAACTTAATCATTTGTGAAAATTCTAATTAGATACTTTTAAACCAAATACATTAGACCAGACTAATTATATACTTTTAAACCAAATACATTAGACCAGACTAATTAGATACTTTTAAACCAAATACATTAGATCAGACTAATCGAATACTGACTGTAGAGTCAGTATATATCATGTGATTATAATTATCATCTTCGTCTTCGATGTTAATAGCTAATTGGAAATATATTTTAAAATATTGAAGACTGATCAAGTTAAAGATCAACTACTTTGATATCATGAACCCAATTAGACCAACGAGGAGTGATATGGCTTAAATTACAATTTTCAATAAGGTTGTGATACAGAATCTCCTGTTCAAAATTACCATACACGTTTCGCAGAAGAGCCTTAAACACAGGAGTCCGCCACCTTAGTTTCCAGTTTGGACACTAGATGACAGTAAAATAAGTCTCAGGCACAAACAAACACGTGTTCGTATTTTGTAGCTAGCGTGTTTACATATTTATCATTATAACTGTTCATTTCTTTTTCATGTTTGAAACAACTGATCGAGAATATTCCGAAACACGCGGTGAATTAAGCTTATCGTTGCAGTGAAAATACATAACTGAAATATAAATTTGGTTAACACCTATCCAAAATAGGTGTTCTATAATGGTAATGTGCTCGCAGTTCGTTGCCGTAGAAAACACTATCCGCGATAGTTAGCGATGGGTGATTTTGCAGTGAAAATACATAACTGAAATATAACTTTGGCTAACACCTATCCGAAACAGGTGTTCTATAATGGTAGTGTGCTCGCAGTTCGTTGCCGTAAAAAACACTATCCGCGATAATTAGCGATGGGTGATGTTGACTGACGGACGGGCTGAGCGTGGCTAGGTGGTTAGCGTACTTGGACTGTGAATCCGAGTGGTTCGTGGTTCACAGCTCGTTGCCGTAAGAACACTCTCCGCACATTGGGAACGTAGGTGCTTTATAAGGGTGAGGGTCAGATCGGTTAGACACGATTAGCTAAGAGTTGGTGATGAAAGCTACTGACTAAGGACGGATTTGCACAGGTAGTCTTTGTGTACCCATGTACGAAAATTCTGAAACAAACAAAATGCTTATCTATTGAGCAGTTATTGCCAAATACAATAGTTAATTAAGCATTAAATCAAAAACCGTTTAAAGTTTTGTTTTTTATCTGCAAAATACTTTGTAATTATTAACTGAATTCTTAATAGTAAATCAGGTAGTCCCGGCCCCCACCCCTGGTGGCTCAGTAATAAGCTGATGGCTTACAACGCTAAACTTCGGGTTTCGATACCAGCAGTGGGCAGAGCACAGATAGCCTACAAACAAATAAACCAACAGTGCTAAGCAGGCTGTGGCTTTAATTTCCCTAATATTCACTTGCAGCAGTGGATCATACCGTTTGCCCGCCACGTCTAAAATATACACTAAACATTTAGGATAATTGTAAGAACTATTTATCCTTCTATCTTTTGTTATGGCGAGTTCTAATATTGATAACCGTCACACACATATAACGGTAATGTGTCAAGGGTACAATTTTCTAAAATACAGTCTGCAAAAATGACCTAAATAGATCGTTCCCACGCCTCGACAACAATTAAGATTTACAGCAACACCGACACGAATTTACACGATACTGTATCACGGTTTAGGGTAATTCTATTAAGACAAACACATGAACAGAATAACAAGGTTTAAAGATTTAATTAATTCTGTAACATATCCCACAGAAACTGGCTTTAACTGCCGGAAAATGCATGATTTTTCGTACTATAATTTTACAACTAAATTGGAACCGTGACTTGTAGCAGCTCTTTCATGTTAAAAGTATCGATTATGATATACTAATTCAGAACGAGAACCTGGCTAAACGTTTTGGAATTAGGATAAACATTACCACGACAAAAATTACCAATGGTGACTGGTGCAGAAGTTTCTAATATCTTTCATAATTGTAGGGTGTTTTTTTTTGCCTTGAAAAACGGTAGGGGGAGGGACTCCAAGTAGATAAAGTAAAATATATAGGAGACTAGAAAGTGTTCGTTATGGAGAATAATAAATTTCTAACCAAAAGCATCGTGTGGAGTATCTAAGCTTCTGAAAACCTGCCAGAAAGATATTAAAAACAATAATACATTTTTGTCTAACGCAATAATTCTTCTCGTTAAAGAGAACACTGCATCTTATATAAAGCATTTGTACCTATCTTTAGGAAAACACTGTATCCCGTTTAAAGTACTTGTACTTAGTCTTTAGGAAAACACTCTATGCAGTTTAAAACACCTGTACTTAGTCTTTAGGAGAACACCGTAACCCGTTTAAAGTACTTGTACTTAGTCTTTAGGAGAACACTGTATCCCGTTTAAAGTACTTGTACTTAGTCTTTAGGAGAACACTCTATGCAGTTTAAAACACCTGTACTTAGTCTTTAGGAGAACACCGTAACCCGTTTAAAGTACTTGTACTTAGTCTTTAGGAGAACACTCTATGCAGTTTAAAACACCTGTACTTAGTCTTTAGGAGAACACCGTAACCCGTTTAAAGCACATGTACTTAGTCTTTAGGAGAACACTGTATCCCGTTTAAAGTACTTGTACTTAGTCTTTAGGAGAACATTGTATTATGTTTAAAGCTCCTGTACTTAGTCTTTAGGAGAACACTGTATCCCGTTTAAAGCACATGTACTTAGTCTTTAGGAGAACAATGTGTCCCGTTT
>NW_013669070.1:80003-85473 GCF_000517525.1 Limulus polyphemus
AGAACAATGTGTCCCGTTTAAAGCACCTGTACTTAGTTTTTAGGAGAACAATGTGTTCCGTTTAAAGCACCTGTACTTAGTTTTTAGGAGAACACTGTATCCCGTTTAAAGCACCTGTACTTAGTTTTTAGGAGAACACTGTATCCCGTTTAAAGCTCCTGTACTTAGTCTTTAGGAGACCACTGTATCCCGTTTAAAGTACTTGTACACAGTCTTTAGGAGAACAATGTATTATGTTTAAAGCTCTTGTACTTAGTCTTTAGGAGAACACTGTATCCCGTTTAAAGCACCTGTACTTAGTTTTTAGGACTTGTGATCGTTTGAGAATATATTATCTATTTACGAATATATCTGAATGAAAATGAGAAGTCTCACAGGAAAAAAGGTTCAATTTGTTTTGAAATCCTTTAATAAATAAGTAATTTCAATTAAAATTTATGTATTTTGTAAAAAATCACCAATTGATTGTACAGTTGCTTATCCGCTTGTTTGTTAATTTCCCGTATAAATTCTTCCCGAGGAGCTTCTTAAATAAAACTAGTTTATTCTTTCTCAATACAACTTTGCAATACACATAATTTCCACGGTCACTTTAACTTAAACACACGCTATAATTTCACGACGATTCACGCACTTTACTTACGGCTTGACTCGATTATCTGTCTCTATATCTGTCTATCTGCAATTATTATCTCGCTTTATTTACCGGGCTTATATACTAAAAAAGAGGGCGTCTAGCAAACGCTGGGACATTCGTGTGGTTCCCCGATCCTTCTGGAATATCATCACGTGTTACCAGCGTCACGTGACTTCCGCTTGGAAGTGTTATCAAGTTAACTACAAATGTTGTTTTTTCTCCACATTCCCGTTAATTTGTTCACTGCGGTTCAATATCAGAGGTGTGTAAAAACAGCATTTCAGAACTATCACAAGCCGCTGCCCAAGAAGCTTTTCGTTCAATTCCAAAACTCGTGGTTTGGGCTAGGTGATGAGAGACTATGAACGTTATTACACATATGCATCATATTACCTTTCAAGTTACGGTTAAAACTCAGAAAGCCAACGAACAATTAGAATCCAATAGGCCTCAAAATTATCATAAAAATCATGTTAGCTCAGTTATTATTATTATTATTTTTTATTATTAATTTTTATATTGCGGCTCTTTTGTTCTTCATTCCCCAGCCTAAATAATGAGTTCTGATATTGAACAAAATCCTTCTTGGGCAGCTATTTGTGGGAGACAAAAGATACAGCTGAAATGCTATTTTTACACATCTCCGATTTTTAGCCGCATTGAAGAAATTAAGAGGAATGTAGGGGAAAAGATACATCTTCAGTTGATTTGATTTTTATTAACATTTTAGGCCTGATTTTTTTCCGATATTTCACGGAAATTCGTCTTTTAAATCGTAACTACTCCAACATCCTTCTTAGTTTTGGGTACTTTGGTATAATACGAGGTAAGGAAACTTAATATCTTAGTTTTGGGTACTTTGGTATAATACGAGGTAAGGAAACTTAATATCTTAGTTTTGGGTACTTTGGTATAATACGAGGTAAGGAAACTTAATATCTTAGTTTTGGATACATTGGTATAATACGAGGTAAGGAAACTTAATATCTTGCTTTAACGGCTTTATGGTTATAACAAATTGAAACATGGATGCTTTGTTATGTTTTTGTGGGTTGTGTTTGTTTATTTTAATTCAGACTTTTGTGTTGTTTGACTAGAGTGAGTTTTCACGTTTAAAATTTTATTAAATTTAGGAAATGACTTGAGATATATAAATAGCGAATTATACTAGATTTAATTTATTGGTGAATCTGTCACAGTTGATGAATTGTTGAGTTTGTATTGTGAATATTGAACTAATATTTCAACGAAGTACAAGAGAAAAGAAAATGTACCGTACGAACGAGAGAAAATTAGCAACTGAGTGAAATTGTTGTGTTAGCGTCTACTGTACTTCTGTCAGCGAAAGTTAGTTAAGCTAAAGTTCAAAAAATAAATTGCTTTTGTTTGTTTTTAATTTCGCGCAAAGCTACACGAGGGCTATCTGCGCTAGCCGTCCCTAATTTAGCAGTGTAAGACTAGAGGGAAGGCAGCTAGTCATCACCACCCACCGCCAACTCTTGGGCTACTCTTTTAACAACGAATAGTGGGATTGACCTTCACAATGTAACGCCCCCACGGCTGAAAGGGCGAGCATCTTTGGTGTGACGGGGATTCGAACCCGCGACCTTCAGATTGTGAGTCGAGTGCCCTAACCACCTGGCCATGCCGGGCCAGCTTTTGTTATCATTAATTATTTTGTGTATCGAAAAAGTCAAAAGAATGCGCCCAACAACAGATACCGTTACAACAATCTAAACTGTAAAATTTGTATTAACACTATTTTCCAGAATGGAGACTTTTCTATGTGTCATGTTATATCTTTAATAAGACACTACCTTTAGCCAGTAAGCACTTTGGGGTAGCTCTAATCTAGCTAACATAATCCTGTCTCTTAATTAACAGAGTTTATTATTGAATTTAAAAAATAGTTGCACCATAAGAACGCTTGGCCTCCTTCCTGTTCGATTGCCTGTTTTTGTTGAGATATCTTCATAAACGAATGAGATATTACAAAACAAAACTGCGATTATATCCCCTGGCGTATGCGCCATCTTGAAGACTAGTCAAATAATACTCTGTTACGTTGTAGTAGGTAATCCCTTAGCTGTGTACTGGGAAACGGTTTTATTTGTCACATGGTTACACCTAGTACCGGTACCACCGTGTGCCTATCTATGTCTTCCCGTTGGACTTCCCCTTTCACCATGTCCCATAATTGTTTTTACAAATTTGAATCACACTCGTCACATGAATGTTTGCTGGTGAACCGGAATTATAAGGTTTCTATTTCTATACATAAATTAACCCGAAAACCAGGCGGTTTTGTGTGGGGAAACGTTCTGGGACAGAAGGCTCTATAAAGTGATAGAAATGCAGACAAAGCACGTAGATATTATTTTACGTATATGGTGGTTACGCCACGTAGAGTTCAGTATTCATAGTCACGTGACTATGTTAAACATATTGAAGGCTTTATACGTAATCCTTTTCTTACAACTTACAGACTATCTGGGAGACGAATGTTCACATTTTCTCTGGACTTGATAGCTGTGCAAAATAATAAGCATGCCCACAAAAAAGCAATAAAATAATTCAAATTTCTATACTAAGTAAGTTTCTACGTTGTAATGGCACACCTAGATGTCCGAAAACCCCAGTTTTTGTTAAAAGCTGCGAGATTTGGACTTAAACTAATCGTACGGTTGAAATTAATTCTAAATGTGTGTGGTGTATATGCGCCTATGTTCTCAACTTCACAGCCATTACTTGTTATACTCTGATTATCCGTTTACACATCCTGCCTTCAACTTGTTATATTTCTCCACTCGTGGTAATTTTCGAAAATTTGTAGTAGATGGTTTGCTGCTAGAACTTCAACTAGGTCAAAACTTTGAAGATTAGTTTACCAAACAAGAACTGAAACTGTCATAAACAGTTATGAATTTTAAACTTGATTTTATCTTTCTCATAGGAACTACTCCAAAGGCTGGATGAAGTTCAAAGATATTTCCAAAGGTATATGATAAAAAGCGCAAAGCTATACACAATGGGATATCTATGCTGTGTCCACCATGAGTATTGAAATGCAGTTTTTGACGTTATAAGCCTTCATACTTACTGCTGAACCACTAGGGGGGTTGGATATATTTACAATTCATTGCATTTGCAAACCATTAACGCCAAAGGAAAGGAAAGTATTTATTTTTAACGAAATTCATCATTGTAAAGTCTTAATCCTAACAATTTTCATAGTAAGACCCCCCCCCCCAAGTATAACAACATTTTTCTAAAATTAATCATAATTCTGAGTTTGAAGAAATCTTGCATTTATTTTGGAATAAATTTCTAAATGTTGAAATAGAACATCTCTTAGCCTTAACTCCGAAAATTAAACGTACTTTCAGCCATTCAACTTCTCATCATAACCCCCCTCTCCCCCTCCCACACACCACACACACACATATGACTCAGTGGTATGTACTAGTGTTGTAACTCTAAAAGACGAGTTTTGATACTTGAGGTGGGAAGAGATCAGATAGCCTGTTGTATAGCTTTGTGCTTAACAAGAAACAAATAAAACTGGTGTCCTATTTATATTCTAGAAATCTTTTAACTTCGTGTAGTTTGCAGAATGCTCATTTTCTATTGTTTATTAACACCTACGAAACAATCAGTCAAAGACGTCGCTAGGCACTGGCACAAGAAGCCTGTGCCCCGATTCTATTTAATAGTGCCCCGAATCCCCAGTTAGTGTCTTGAAAAATCAGAATTGAAAACCATGATCGATATCATACTGAAACGACGAAAATTCCCGCGTCTATGGGCCCAAGCCCCGAATCTTTTAAGCACTTAGCGACGCTTCTGCAATGAATCAATGTAGATTTTTAAATATTGGTCTCCACTTGAAATAAAGGCAAGAAAAAGGCCTCTTGAACTAAGAACATTTACACGATAAATACTAATTGATGATAATGTTTTGCTCTTATTTTCTGTTTTTCACCACTACGTTTCTCGCTATATTGTTAGGGTTTAGGATATTAAAGTCAAAAATAAACATAACAGGCCTAATATTTCTGATAAAAAAATAACGCTAACTGCAGAAAAAAAACATCTGCAGTTAACATGATTATTATCACAAATTTTAGGCTTACTGGTTTCTAATGCTTCGCCAGCTTCTGGCGTTTAAACCGTAACTTTGGAAAAATAAACATGTTTTTTTCAACAAGCAGAAGCTACAGTGTTATAATATATTTTAATGAAACAATAAAATTCCTGCCAGTCATGCTACCAGTCAGTTCTTTAAAAAAACCTCAGCAAAGACAAACCGATGATACAATTCATTTTGTCACCTGAATAATTCAAGCATTATATCTTAGATCACTACATTAACGCAAATCGATCATAGTGAGATAGAAGGCTCTGAATTATTTGAATTGTTCATTATCGTGAATTATTATACGTTTATTGTTTGACTTTAGGATTTGATAACTTAGCTTTTCACCACCAAGTTGATTTTTATTTATCGATAACCAGAGAAACTCTTCGAAAAACAATATTGTTACGACAGCGGAAGTCACGCGACGCTGGGAGCATGCGCACTGGAGTTTCTAGAAGGATCATGACTTATCGAGAAACCCAGTGAATGTCCGAGTGTTTACCAGGCGCCCTCTTTTTTAGTATATAAGCCCGGCAAATAAAGCCAGGGATAGATAGATATGCAGATAGATTGAAGATATAGCTAATTGAGTCAAACGAACAGTAGGCACCGTAAGTAAAGTGTAAATCACTGTGATTTATAGCGTGTGTTATAAAAGAAGTTAAGTGTAACCTACTGATTGGAAATTCTGTGTA
>NW_013669070.1:86473-101619 GCF_000517525.1 Limulus polyphemus
GACTGTGAATCTCTACCGTAGATACTCGTCACTCTTAAGACTCCTTAATTCTTCCTTGTTTTTTCTTTTAATTTAGCGGTTATTTGAAGAATGTGTTTTCTTAGCTGTTCTCAACTCGAGAATCAAACTGAATTGTAGCTTTATAAACCCGCAAGCTTACAACTGAGCCACCTACTTCTCCGAATTCCCACAAAAGGTTATCAACAAGTGCTGTTTTCACTCACCATGAAATATCAGACACAGGAATGTATACTGTTTCGGAAAAATATCAAGTGGACAAAAAGTTGTTTGGACATCGAGGTAATGTAGATGTGCCAGGTGGAAGTGACCTACTGATTATACTGGTGTTTTTTCTGGTACTTATGGTTAGGCCACTGCTACTAAGACTATCTGCCGTTGTTCCTAATTTTGAACTACTGTTTAGAGGGAAAGCAGCCTGTCAGCAGCATCTTACCACCCAACATCCACGTTAAGGGATTGACTGTAACTCTTATATCCCACTCACAGTTAAAGTACCACAAATAGTTTGTGGTATCGCAAAATTCGGATTTAGTTCGCCAGCAGCGAAAACTAGAGCTCTACCACTGCGTCAACCTTCGTCCGTTCTCTTTACAATTAATATTTTAAAGGATTGTACTGGCCTAGTGGTTAGAGCACTCGAATCGCAATCTGAGGGTCGTGGGTTGGAATCCCGTCCTCAAACATGCTCGCTTTTTCAGCTGTGATGGTCAATGCCAGTATTCGTTGATAAGGATTAACCCCAGAGTTGGTGGTGGGTTTTGTTGAATAGATGCCATCCTTCTCGTCTATCACTGCTAAATTAGGGACGGCTAGCCCTCAAGTAGCTTTGCGCGAAATTCAGAAACAAAAAAATAAAGGTTACAAATTGACATACTATTGAACCATAAACACTTATTTTATTATACCATTCAATCGAGATCTAGTGTCTTTTGTAGTTTCAACCTGAACAGTTTTTTATAGGACACACATGTACCTAACGGTCAGGTCAGAAATCCAAAGGTTTAGGCACAACTGATTCTAATTTTGAACTTGTGACCGGAAGGAAGGCAATAGTCAGCAGTACCCATCGTCTTAATCGAATAGGAATATTAACTGTAAGTTGTACAACGCAGCCACACCAGAAAATGTGGAGCATGTCTATCGTCAAATTGGCGGGTTTGGACCTTTCGATCTGTAGCCCGGCACACTTACCACTAGCCACGTCCAACCACGTCATTTATAGTGCATGTTACAGCTGGTATGATTTTCACTCAGAACCACCAGCTTAGTTTATTGCTCGGTCAAAATAACACCGACATAAAAACAAAAAAGTTAACTCATAGCAGTAGTGACGAAAATATTTAAAAAATGGATTATAATATAATAATTCAAATACCTGAAGTATACGAGATAATGAAAAAACAGCTTTCTAGAATCAGAAAAAAAGGTTTGGCGCATGACTAACTACAGCCTCCTCGTAAATATCCATTGATTTTATAAAAGTATATATTCAATATATAAGTTCGTGCGAGTGTTTGGAAATTTATTTTGTTTATAAACTACCTTCTTTATTTACCTGTTCATAATTTAAAAAAAATTGAATTTCATATTGGTTATATAAAAATAAGAAATCCTATAACCCCGAGTGCTTTCGAAAGGTAGATCCTTCTTTGAGAGGGCCAAATTGGGAGTACTATTTATGTGGCTTTATCTAGTGTCATTCAGACAATTTATTTCAATTGGCAGCAATCATTTTAAAAATTGTGAGCAATCATATATTCAATAATAGATAAATGTATTGAATATTAATGAAGTTTTCTATTGAAAGTTCTTGAAATTATTCTGTGTTGAAACAGTTAATGCCAGAATTGGAAAATAACCTGTAGACAAACAGCAAACACACATAAAATGTGAAACGAATTTATTCATCATTTATTTCCATACATTTTTATAGTCTTAAGATGTCTACAAAATCAAATTACATTTGGTGAAATATGAAAGTATTTTAAAATATTGTAAACAATGTTTAATTACAGAAATCGCTAAATACTTAAAATTATAATTCGGTTTGTGCCTTTTTTAACCTGAAAAATTATATTTAATATATTTATTCTCTATTAAGCTGTATATTTCACAGCTAGGGTTCGAAAGTAGAAAGTGTGTTTGTAGTTAAGCGCAAGGCTATACAATGGGCTATCTGTGCTGTACCATCACGGTTATCGAAACATGATTTCTAGTGTTATAAGTCCACAAACGTACAGCTGTGCCACTGGGGCGCGCGCAAGTAGAAAGATACATTTATTTTTACAACAATACATAAATCGGGAGTTTTTGAGTCCTTTTGAATGCACCTTATAGTAACCTAAATTAACTTAGATTACTTTATGGTGAATTCAAAACCACTTAAATCTTATATACGCATCACCATTATAAGAGGATTAACTGTGTTTTATTAGTTTGCTGACCGAAGCTGTGTTGATGAGCCTTGAATGGGCAAAATAGCAGTCTACATCAGAGAGTACAACCAATCAGGGAATGAATTAGGCTTCTACGTCACAGATTATCTTTTAAATTTTACCATTGGTGAAGAAGAAAAGAAATCTGTAACGTATATAATATATAAAACGATAACATAACAGCAGAGGAGGAACCTATAGATCAAAAGTAATTCTCCACAGATAAAGGAGTTTAAAGGTTCCTTGTATTGATATCGTGACAAAGGTGTGTGAACTTTCTCAAAAAGATAATAATTAAATATGACGTTTTTTTTTAGAAAACAGTGGCCTGGATTCTTGAAGCATCTAGCAATATTTGTCGAAGCTATTTATTGTGTTTTGAACAATCTTTTGTAAATCTAAATCGGTTATTTTCGATTTTGTTGTAACAGAAAGTCGTAGTGAATGTAAAAAAAAGCATATGAGATAGTTGAGAGATTAAAAATTTATACTGAAGAAAAAAAGATTACCATTAACCAAAACATTACCCTAACAATATTTACAACTTTTTTTTGCCGAGATTTGATTGAAGTATTTGCAAGGTGTCCACAAAATATTTTCAGTTTGCATTTCGTGATCTCAACTAGCCAATAAGTTTGGGTGTACAGGTTCACGTAGTATTTTTTAATGTAGGTTGCAACACCGTTACCCATAAAAAAATGCTTATAATATAGGTGTGAGAAACCGTTTATATCTTCTTTTTGGAAGGCAGGGATACAATCCAGTGGATTTATCTTCCAACAAGAAAACCTAGCTTGGATCCTTAGTCAAAAGACTGTTCTTTTTCGGAAGACAGCAAGAGATTAGCAGCTGAAACATAGGGCGTTTGTTTGGTTTGAAAATTCGCTGAAAGCTATATAAGGCTATCTATACTAGCTGTCCCTAATTTGGAACTGGTAGACTGAAGGTAAAGCAACTGGCCAACGGCGAGCACCGCCTGATCTTAGGTTATTCCAATTGAACAGTGGGATTTGATCTTAACTCTACTAACGCACTCGTGGCTTCAAAGTGCGGAGCACATTTCTCCGGTAACGGGACGCGAGCCATGGACCCCAAGATTTCTAGTTTGGCATGCTAGCCACTAGGCCACGCTTGGTCCAGGACGTTAGTAGATTTGTATTAGATAGTAAAAACATAATAACAAGTGATTGTGTAGTCTAATGTGGAGGTAAGGAGGTGCCGATCACCACAACCACACCGAAGTACCACGTCTAATCTCAGTTTGATATTAGGGTTAGCTACGTACAAACAATGTTCGTTGTAGGTCACATAGAGACAAATTTATTTTGATAAAAAATCTGCAAATAAAACGGCTGAAATGTCTACCTTTACATAGTAAATTATCTCTACACAACAGCGACATACACATTTACCCACAATCCCCATCGATGACACGTGATTATTATGGCATATTTCTTATCGAAGGCTCTGAAATCAATAAAACTGACAGATTATTACTATTAAGATGATAACTAAAAATAGTAGATCTCGAAGGTAATAATGAATTGTATCTTAAACATTCTACCTTTCTTGGAAATGTAATTGCTGTAGCGCCTGCACCTCTTGGAAATGTAATTACTATAGCACCTGTTACATTTCCAAGAGATGTTGCTGTAGCGTCTGCATCTCTTGGAAATGTAATTGCTGTAGCGTCTGCATCTCTTGGAAATGTAATTGCTGTAGCGTCTGCATCTCTTGGAAATGTAATTGCTGTAGCGTCTGCATCTCTTGGAAATGTAATTACTGTAGCACCTGCATCTCTTGGAAATGTAATTGCTGTAGCGCTCTTACGTGGAATGTTTGTTTGTTTGTTTTAAATAAAGCAAAGCCACATTGGATTACTGCTGTGCCCACCCCAGGGAAGCGAATCCCGAATTCTAGCGTTGTAAGTTTGTGGACTTACTGCTGTCCCACCGGGGGACGGAATATAAAATGAAGTATTGATGACTGATAATATACAATTGTACAAAGTTTTCCATTAATGAAATTTTTCGTCGAACCATGGCTAGTGAATGAAAGGGAAATTTGAGAATCACTTACTTTCAAAATATAAAATTAACAGCTGTGGATTTTACATTAAAGACGCATACAAACATATTAATAAATGTTTAAGTAGCAAAGGTAAGATTTTATAAATTCATTTTACGGAGATATAAAGAAAGCTGAAACATAAAACACCATTTTTCAAATATTTTAGTGGATACACAGCTTTAACAACAAAAAGATAGAAAAAGAAATTACAAATTTATTTAAAAAACCATGGTGAGTTTCTTCCTGTATAGATGGCGTTTTTTCATAACTTTAAAATTTTAAACTTTTTACCTTTAGATTTCACACTCGCTGAAATATCTATTTTTTTAGGAGTTAACGACAGTATTTAATTTAAACAACAGTAAAACAGATAAATTAAAATCTCTCTCTATATATATAATCAAAACTATGCTCTCAAATATTTTTTTCCATAAAAGAAATAATAATTAGTTTTCTAGCCCAAATTTAATGGCTATATGACTTAATAACTAGTTTAAAAAGTCCACTATTCTTCAGACTCAAATTTACATCGTAATTAAAGAAGCGAAAACCAAAAACAAGTGACAATTAATTGAATTTAAAAAAAATACTAGTTTTCGACATAAAAGGAGTGTAGAAAATAATTTGTATTTATCTGAATTACCATCCATTAAGCTCATAATAACGATACATGGATCTAAGGTGAATATCAGTACGAACTTGTCAAATCAAGTACTTTTGAAAAAAAAAGTTTAACACCGTATTTTTTGTTGCGCTAACACTTACTTAATACACTCGTAAAGCTGGCCACTGAGAACAAGGATACGAAACTATATTTCTCAACAATGGCTTTGATGATACAAAATACATTGACAAAATTTTTTCTCCTCAAATGTGATGGATCAACATTTTACAATGCACGCAATTCGAGTAAACTTCGTATCAACATTTCGAAATGATTGCAATTCGGATAAGTCTAGTATCAACATTCGAAAATCCACGAAAGCCGGATAAACATAATACCAACGTTTTACAGTCTACGCAAATCGGAAAAATATATTGCTACAAAAACAAAGTCATATTAATTATTTGAGCTCAGACACTCTTTATTATAAACCTTTCTTTTTTTAAGAAATTTGTTGTAGGTGCGTGTGATAATATGAGAACTTTACCAGCTAATTTGCTGCTACTAATATTTTTTTAGATAATTTACAAAACAGATAAAATGTTAAATTCTATCTCATTTAGTCAGGATAAACGAAACTATTTTGCATGGAAAACTTCGCGTGACATCATGCTCTAAAGTGAGGAGCTTGGTAGACACGTTCGCTGCAAAATATTTTCCCAGGCAGACCCCGGTGTCTCAGTGATAAGCTTGAGAGCTTAAAACACTATAATTAGAGGTTTGACCCCTGCAGCGTACACAACACGGATGACCATTGTGCGGCTTGTGGTAAGAAAAAAACAAGAAAACAACAATTTTCTAGATCTATACAAGAAAAGTCACATTTGTTTTACTGTATATTTGATATGTCCTGATATACTTTGTTAAATGTATCACCATTGACATTGAGACATTTATCAATGCCCAACATACCATATATAAAAAACTGTTTTTAAGATAAAAAGATAGAGAAAATATCACCATTGTCTCTTTTTTAAAAAGACTTTATCTTCAATTCTCTCCAACCGTTTTTATTAACGTGTTCTGTCCTTACCTCAACAAGGAAATACTGCTACAATTTTGACTTGACCAATCCACATCTTCTTAGTGCTAAAGTAAACCTAAACAGAACTCGTACAAGAAATCTGATATAGTGATGCAAAATTTACCGAGAACCTTCAATAAACAGAAGAGACTGACCCTATATTCAGATTAAAATTAGGCTTCCTGCATAATCCAATATGCTGATCTTTTCAGGACTCATATGAATTACTCTTATCTCTTGCTCCACACTGGGAAGTCATCAGTGTCTTGTTTAGACCATTTGGCCTGATTACGGTTTGACATAGTTTTCATTTCCAGAGGGCTGGACAGTGCTGAAAAAGATGATAATGGAAACACGGTTGGAGTTTGGCTGCTGACTCTCGAGGAATAGCCACTCGATTTACTGTCTGATCTCATTTTGGCTGTTGAGCTGTTTCTAAACAAACTTTCATTGGGTGGGAGAAGAGCGGAATTGTTCAGAGATACTGATGGAGAATCAGGAGGAGATGGGGTTGAAGAGGCGTCATAATTTCCCAACTGGCTAATTTTAATGAGACGAGGTATTGGGCTAGACGGGGGAGTGGAAGAAAGACTGCTTAACTTTTTAGGTAAGAGTGGGGGCACATCTCTAGTTCTTCTCTGTCTTCTGTTGCTGCTGCTCTCCCTGTACCCACTGGATTCATCTGAGAAAGACGTGAGGTCTAGTTCACTGGAGTCTAAATGGTTTCGCAAAAAGCCATGACGTTCTACTTCGGGCCCTGAATGATTCTTTTGAGAAGTGATAGATGCATTAATGTGACTGCAATTGATGTTTTGGTATTGACTATACTTTTGGTTCATATACCTGTCCTTTGCGTAGGTTTCACTGTGATTATCTAGGGATTCAAGACGTTGACTATACGCTTCATTGGCTCTTCCAGTTCTAGGCAAGTTCTTTTTGGAGTCTTGTTTAGACACTTGTCTTGTGTGATGGTCAAAGTCTTGAACCAAGGATTGTCTTAGGTCACCCATGCTTCTATGGAAATTGGGTCGTCGTTGAGTAGCACTAGAATCTTTTTCTATTGCATACAGCCCTTCGTGGTAACTAGGGCTGTACTCACTTTCATAGCTGAAGTCATTTTGGATGAAGGGACTCTGGTTTGAGTACCGATGGTTAGTACCATAAGAATTGACCTGACGATTTTCTCCACCTTGTTTTTTCTTACTGGTTTGGTAGCCAACGTCATTTTCGTCTCCAAAATAGAACGTTTGAGCCGGTGGTTTAGAGGATGAAACTTTATGCCCAGAAGTACGAGTGCTTGGTTTGCTTGCTTTGGAAGATGATGTTTTACCAGAAGGCCGTGGCAAAGTTTTTGCGTTCTGATTAAAAGAAGTATAAATTGGAGATGGAGATCGTCTCCTCGAACCACGAACTGGAGATGGAAAGGGCTTTCTTGGAAATGTTGAAGGTCGATTTTCTTCGTCTGACAAATCGACCTGAACGCAAAGATCACTTTTCTTCTGGTTTTTGCGTTGCGTTTGTACTTCAGGAGTATTGTAAATTCTATTGCATTGCCCGTCTTCAATTAATTTCGTACATCGAGGAAGAGTCTGAGAAACTGAGACATCCTCCCCGCGAAAACAGGTCTCTCTTGACGTCTTTGAACTGTCGCACGCTTTAAATATTTTATTATCTTTCTTCTGAGAATGAGATCTTTGAACGGATCCTTCTGGAGATTGATCCCGTGGACGATAGGCTCTTTGTTGATGAACTTTATGTTCTTCTTCGTTCTTTAAGCTTTGATAAACATCATCCCTGATGGACGGTGTTGATTTCCAACCAGCTGATTGTTTTTTCAGGAGTTCATGACCTTTGTAATGCCGCTTGTATGTGCCATCATTGCCCAAGTAGTATGTTTTTGGAGGTATTTTAGAGACTACTTCGCGCGTCTGTATTACAGAAGTTTGTTTTAAAGGGGTTGCAGGACTTGTAGGAGATTTAGAACTTTCTCGCCAGCTTGATGGAGACGTAGGCCGTAGAAGAGGAGAGGACCGAGAAGAACGAACCTCGGCAATTCTCTGGGGAATAAATTGTGATTCCTTGACTCCATCTAAATTCTTATTATAAGGTCGCTCTTCCTGATGTTCGAGACGCGGTTTGTCCCACGAGACGAGTCGTGGTGAACTAGTCATTTGAATCTTGATTACATTTCCACCAGCTTTGGTTCTAGTCGGTTTAGCTACGTCACTTCCGCTTTCTGAGCCAAAGTGGTTTTCCAGCCAGCGGGTGGTTTCACTATTTCTATTCATCTCTTCTTCATCAACATCTACTGTTTTCCATGTTACTGGATCTCTCCCACCTGGAAAAGTCTCTCGAATAATATTCTTGTCTCTTTCACGCTGCATCTTTTCACATAAACTTTCAAATTCACCATCATCTTTATAGTATTCGATATTTTTTGTTGTTTCTTTGGAGATCTCTGGAAGAGCTGCTTCGTCTGTCTCGTCCTCTGGTACTTCATCATCTTCCTGTTCTTCATGATGGTGTGTCCGAGTAGTTTCAGTGGTCAGCTCGCCGTCTTTCAGTTCAGACACTTCTTTGACCTCTTCTTTGTCTGTAACTTTATTCGAGCTACAAGTGTAGTGGACAAGTTTTCCTGGATAGGACTGGTTATTTTCAATGTCGTCAGTTATGATAAACAAAGCACTATCTGGAGTCATAAGCGCCCTCTGGTGAAACTCCTAGTAACAAATAATTTAAAAACTTTCAGCTTGTTAAATGTATTTTTTATATTGCTAACTTGTTTCTTTAGTGAATTTTTCATTTCTCTTAAAACTTTATGCGAATTTATGTTGATAACTTTTCATATGCGTTCGCAATGTCTCGGCTAGAATGAAACGTATTCTATAATTTCTAACAAAGAAAACAATGCAAAACACCTGTATCTATGGTCACCACACAAACCTCTATTGACTCATTAGGTTTAACTTTGTTCGGTCATCACAGAAAAAAACTAAGAAAATAGAAGACATCAAAAATTTGGTGAAATTATTATTATTTATTTACTTTAACATGATTGCAAACTTATCATTTGTTGTTTCTGGGTAATTTGATGAATATTATGTGAAACGTAAAACGGTGTTTATCATTCAGTGTCACTGAATGCTTGTTCATTATTATTCATTAGGTTTATTTGTGGGTTTCAAACGCATTACAGTGTTTAATGTTATTTATTTACATTTCAGTCTTTGTGTACTTAATATTGAGTTTAAAATGAAGAGTCATTAGTGTTAAGTGTTTTATTATTGTTTAAGTATCTTAGTGTTATTGTTTAAGTAAATTTGCGTATTTGGATGCTTAATATAATGTTTAAAAAGGCAGTGTCACCGAGTGCTTTACTGAGTGTTACCCAATAAAAAGTATTGATTTTGAATATGTAATTCTAAGAACTTATGAATGAAAGCAAAATGAATAAGTAATAATCTGTCAACCACACTATATCTGTCATATCCAGAGCCGATAAGGCCTTTCGCTTAACACCAGGGCCCATCAGGTTGGCTGGGATACGACAAACGTAGTAGTAATAGTTGATACGCTATTTATATCATCAGTTGCATGAACAACAATGTTTTGGTGTGAACTAGATTACGTAAATGAATTGTAATTATTATTTTAATTTTAATTACAAATCAGATATATCATAGGGATTAATAGCACAGTATATTTTTACTGCTAATTATTAATTCATATTATTATTATTATCTTAATGTTAAGTATTACTGATTAGCCTTTTTCTTTTCGAAATATACGGTATGTATCAAGTTAGTGATTTATTTATTTTAACCCATAAATATTAATAATTTTATGCATTTAAAGTCTCCAGGTTTTAAATTTTCGAACTATCTTTTCTTTATAAACAGTATCATAAAATCATTTAACACCTGCCATACGAGCCAGCTCTGCATCTTGATGTGGGTATAAAAAAAGGATCATTTTGGAAAGGTTTAGGTTGTTTTGATTAGACAAAAAGAAGACGTTTGGTACTACTTTCGAGATCTAGGTCGCTGGACCATACCCGCGACCTGACCCAAGACTATGAGAGCCAACATGGCGGAGTTTACTTGTAAATGTAAAGTAAAACGACGTAGCAATGAAACATGCTTGAAATGTTATAGATGTGGTTGTGCATGTGATGGTTTAAGTGTAGTGATTAAGCTAAATTGTGGGTCCAGGTCGGATGAGGGAAGAACTTATTCAAATATATTTCAATCGATTTGATATACCAGTTGAATCGGAGATTCGTCAATTGATTACTGCATTGATAACGAAATTTAAGAAACAAAAACAAACAAAAAAAAAACGGGCACAATAGTATCGTTATCTTCAAAAAAAGGGATTGGAATCACATATATAAAAAATCATTTGTTTCAATATTTTGTGGAACTAACAGTACAGTAAAGTCTAAAGATGTAGTGTTGAAGTTGAAGCAGATGCATTACAAAATGATTTCCCTAGCGATTCTCAAATTGAAAATGTAATTTCTGCAATGAAGATTAAATATAAGAAGGATGATATAATGCCCAGTATGGTAGCACCATAGTATCATCCATATAGATTTCATCGTGTGATATTTTCATTAATATTTAGTTTTAGAAGTTGTGCCGAGCTTCATTCATCGAGATTTATCAAAATAACCCTAAATAACCGGTTTCCGGAGTGACTCCCCCACCCCTCCTGTTGATCATCCTAGGCCCAATACTAAAACTTTCTGGGCTGGCTCGTGTGGCATGTGTTAAATCGACATGAGTAAATCATGATTTTCTAGTACTTACCGAGCCTGTAAGCTCATGGAAGGTTTCATTATGTAATTGCATGTTTTCTTCCTTTTTTTCCTTCATAATCTGATGAGTTTCGGTTTTCTCACTTTTTTGGTATCAAAAGTTATGGTCATAGATGTTAGTATAATTTGTAGTTTTAGTTGTTCGGTGACAAACATCGAGAACATGAGTAATATTTATCCTAGCAATGATACGTTTTCTGGCAGTTAGAATATTTTGATCTTAAAGGTTAAGGTCATATGTATTGTATCGACCTTGACCTAAGAGGTATTATCTATAAATCACTAATTGAAAGCTATAAGATTCTTTTACAACATTTAAAACTAACATTTGAGGATTATTATATAACTTCAAATAATGACAGTTGTATTGTGTTTGTTTAATGCCCGCCATGTGTATTTCTACTTCACAACCAGCGCAAAAATCTTGGCGATGACCCCGGATTCGAAACTGTACCCGGTACGTCTCGTGTTATCCATCCAACTACTAGAACAGATACAAATAAAACCTTGCTTTCAGAGATAAAGTATTAGTTATCAGGAAGTACCTTTTTGGCCACGCTTTCCATAGTCCAACAATTCTATGTTATTAAATAACACTGGACAACAAAAAATTTGCAATTGGAGGTAACTCATTTGATTCGGGGTAATATGATGGTGCTGATTTCAAAAATGTAGTCAGAATTTGTCCATCGGCTCTACATTTTGAGTTATCATAATATCTGAACATTTTATCATCAATATGTGAAATATCACGAAATCAGCTCAGTACAATAGATTTATGCTGTGAAATTAAGGTTACTTGAACAGTTTAATGGGTAAAAGGCATACATTTTTGATAACTTCAAACATTGACTGTATTGTATTGGTGTAAAATTCCATATATATATTGTTAATATATTCTATTTGTTTGTTTCGATTTAAGCACAAAGCTACACGAAGGGCTGTCTGTGCTCTGCCACTGGGGGCTATTCTATTTGTTCTCGCTATAAATTTAGTAAATTGAACGACTTTTGCTTCATTCCCACGCTCACCTGCTACGCCCGGGAATCACGAAACCCTCAGTGCTCAGTTTGCTAGAATATTCGAGAAGTCCCTCGAATGAACATAAAAGGGGCGGAGTCAAATGCCTCTTTCTCATTGCCTCTTACTCTCTCAGTTGGTTACTTTGTCTCACTCCGCGCACAGTAAAAAAAAAAAAGTCCGATATTCTTCTTCACATTATGCCTGCGATATAATCAAATTCTGCCAAACTTTTAAACTCTGGTTCTGTAAACATAATTTTTATATATTTTTAGAAAATCATTTGAAGTGCTGGCTGCCTCCAGTTCAAGTAAAGTCCAATAGTGCAAAAATCACCCAAACAATTTCTGCTACATTTGTGGAAAAATATATTCCAGTTTCACGAAGGAAATACATCCCACACAAGGTAAAGGTAGCTTACTACTGCTATTTTGGGTGTAAAATTGGTGACCAACAAAAACATTGGGCTCCACATATGTATTGTACAGTTTTGCACATCTGGCTTGACACAGTGGCTGAATAAGTAGAGACAAGTATGCCATTTGCAGTTCCCATGATATGGCGTCAGCTCAAATATAATCTAACTGGCTGTTACTTTTGCATGATTAATATTTCTGGATATTCAGGCAAAACTAAACAATACTTTACTTATCCAGATATTGCATTTGTAATGAAACAAATACCTCACGAGGATGGTCTTCTAATACCACATCCATCAGCGAATCAGGAAACAGAAAAGTTATCCTGTGAAGAAGACAATGAATCATTTTCAGCCTCTTCATCTTGTTACTATATTCCTCTGGCACCTCTACATAAACTGTCTCATCTGATCATACAAGAAGAGCTAAATTATCTGATTCGTGACTTGTCTCTATCACAGCAGCATGGGGAACTTCTTGTTGGCTCTCGTTTACAGCAATGGAATTTATTAGCTCCAGGAACAAGAGTTTCAATTTATCGAAGTCACCATCAAAGTCTTGCTTTTAACTACAGCATGGAAGATACTTTGTGTTTCTGTACAAATGTTGATGCATTAATGGAAGAATTAGGTACTGAACATCATTCTTAAGAACGGAGATATTTCTATCGACTCATCTAAAGTTAGTCTAAAAGCCGTACTTTTGCACAATGGGAACACTAAGCCTGTTCCTCATGCTGTGAACATGGAAGAAACTTATCAAAGCATGTAGATTATACTTGAAGCCATCAAATGTGATCACCATAAGTAAAACATGTGTGGTGATCTAATAGTTGTTGCACTCCTGCTATGCCTGCAGAGTAGGTATATCAGTATTGTTGCTTTTTTGTTTTGGGGACAGCCGAGATGATAAAAATCATTTCAAAAAAGAAGGAATGGCCAATGAGAGAGAATTACATACCAGGGAAACAGAATATCGAGTATCATCATTTATTGAATCCTCAAAATGTGTTTCTGCCCCCACTTCACATTAAATTGGGATTCAATAAGAATGTTGTAAAAAGAATGAACAAAGATGGTAATGGTTTCAGATATCTGTCTAACAAGTTTATAAATATCAGTGAAACAAAAATGAAAGGAGTATTTTTGTGGTGCAACAGATTCAACAAGTGCTGATGGATGATGATTTTGAAACAGTAATCAATCAGAAAGAACTTACTGCCTGGAAATCATTCACACTTGTTGTCAAAAACTTATTAACAAATCATAGAGATGAAAACTATGCTGTGATAGGGTCTAGAATGTCACCAAAGATGCACTTCTTACACTCCCATTTAGAGTTTTTTCCAAATGATCTAAGTGCAGTGAGCAATGAGAATGGTAAGGGTTTCCACCTAGATACTTCTACAATGGAACAGTGATATCAAGGACGATGGAATCCTGCGATGATGGGAGATTACTGTTGGTTCTTACAGCGTGAAACTGAGAACATATACAAAAGGCGCAACAAATCAAGCAGATACTTTGTAATAAAAATATAATATTATGATGAAAGTTTGGAACATAGCCTGAATGTATTTTTTTAAATTGGTATTACTATTATGTACTGTTTTTGAACATTCTTATCAAAGTAAAAGCTATTTTCACGATATATAAGAATATAGGTAATTCAGTTCTCTTTTTTGTATCATGAGTGGAAGTTGTATGCTATATTGTTTGCTATCGAATTGTACGGAAAGGTGTTATAGTTCCAATATATTATTGCAATGTCTTTCTCTGGTTTAGATTAAATATATTAAACCTTATAATTGAACTTTTGTTTCATTTTGTAATTGGTATCATGGAATTATAACAATGTCCACAACCAGCCCACAGACAGTGTGAGACGTTGTGGGTTTAAGTACATCAGGCCTAATTGGTATTATGAGCTTACTATCATGCCCAAAACCAGCCACGAATGGTGAAAGATCAGCGTGGGACGTTGTGGGCTTAAATACTCACGCCTTAATCCTTTTTATTGTTGTTCTTCAGTTGCTTCCCTAACAGTTTTTGACCTGCAATTTGGAAGTTAAATAAAGAAACAGGATACTCCCAAAGCCTTTTCGGTGTTATTTTTGTAGTTACCTCTTCCAAGTTTATAGTTTCAGCAGTTCTGCAACTGGTGTAATTCTTTAATTTTGCCTTATTTTAGTCATGTGAGATTTGAATGCATTAATGATTGGTTATATATGTACTTTATATACATATATTTATACTAGATATACTTTCACAGGGTCTCCGAACGTGTTCTGTGTCAAGAGTAAATAAAACCAAAATTAAGAGTAACACATGTTTTTATTTCTTGCTTTTGAAGTTCATATGTCATGCTGTGTTGTAGTCTACAGTGTGCATACTTCTTCTCGTGATTCATGGCAAGCGCACGTTTTACTGACGTCACGACTGTAGGAATTACAACGTTGTGACGTTATTTTAGTAAATAAAACCAAAATTAAGAGTAACACATGTTTTTATTTCTTGCTTTTGAAGTTCATATGTCATGCTGTGTTGTAGTCTACAGTGTGCATACTTCTTCTCGTGATTCATGGCAAGCGCACGTTTTACTGACGTCACGACTGTAGGAATTACAACGTTGTGACGTTATTTTAGTGTCTACTGACTGACTGACAGATAACCAA
>NW_013669070.1:102414-119065 GCF_000517525.1 Limulus polyphemus
TGTATACTGTATAGGTGACCCCCTCCAGGCGGTCTTCTGCCCGTATTTGAGGAAATAACACTAATTATAATATTTGTATGATATATATATATATATGATATAAGCTATATATACATATATATTTTAACAAAACGCACTCGCATTCCACTTTACTATAACTGATTATTTGTTGTTGTCTTCCATGTGCAAAGCTGCACAATGAGCTACTTGCATTCTTTCCACAGCGAAGACTCGAAACCCGGATTTTAGCATTGTTAGTCTGTAAACTTGCAGCTTACCCACCGGTGAGCTTAGTGTACTTTACACTATAGTGTAAAAGAATTCATTCTTATAGTAAAGTTACGGTTTCGTTAATAATGTGCATTATAATGTTCCTTTCTGTGATGTCACCTGCAGCACATAATTTTTTCAAGAGCAGTTTGGCAAGTTTCGTGGTGTTCCCATTTGATTCGACAGTCGTCACAAATACAAAATATGGGATGTATAAAAAAATCATCGTATGTAAAATATATCATTATATTGGTATTCAATACCGATGAACAAGTATTATTCAACATTTAAAATTCCACTAGGAATACTTACCTCTGTATTTTCTGATTCCTCTGTTCGACTGTCTTCTGTCGTCTTCGTTGTTATTTGCGGTCCGCTGTCAGCGATCATTTTGCCATCTTCATACACCAGCTGGCGCTGGACTCGTGTTTCTATCTGATGAATCATTCGTGCAAATATAAACAAAATGTGCGTTTATCTTATTCAGTCACAGGATTGTGAGTAGAACATGTAACATAAGTGAAATAAGCCAGGAAATAACATTTGTATTTGAAACATTAAAAGAAGTCCCCCACTTTCCCCTTTTAAAGTTAAGTGGAAGTATTGCAATTACAATATAACAAGCTAACTGAATTATGCATGATCCTGTCAAACTTACCTGTCTGGTTTTGTGATTTATCACTCTGCGACAGGTAGTCCATTCTTCTGTAAAAATGAAACACAAAGGTTAAAATTTGCAATAATATGTATAATAATATCTCTATCCTTTAATTGTGTCATTTTAGTTTTAAAATGAGCATTTGACTTAAGCAAAAAGTGTTGCAAGTGTTCATGAGAAGAGAAATAATAGCAGTTTAAAATTTTGGGTCTGTCGTAACATTTTCTTACAGCATAACGAAAGTGAGAACAAAAGTTTAATTTTGAGAATGTTTTAACGTTTCGTAAAGTATAAGGAAAGATAGAACAACAGTTTAAAGTTTAGTAATTTATTTCAAAATCTCAGTTTGCTACCATTATAACGAAAATGGTTGGCCTTCAGCATGACCTTGGCCTTTGAGCTACATTTACCGAAGGTTATTCAATTTGTATTTGAGAGATGCTCAACCTTTTAAGCATATTTGATCAAAGTCCGATGTAGAATTTTTGAGTTATGCTGTTAACATAGAAAAAAGCACAGAGGAGTGAAACACTACCCCCACCGTCAATCAGGGATAGATAGAGACTGAGTACTTGAATGAAGAGCAACCTGGTGACTGTGATAAAGACATGGCTGAGTTCTACTAACATTTTGACCTGGTGGAAAACAGAGTTGTCTATTGAGCGAAATTCAAGGCTTGAAAGAAGGGTCCTGTCAAAATCTCGACTGCTTATATGGATGAACTGTGCTATTTACAAGGAAAAGTATATATATCATTGTAGTATTAGCAGATGATGATGCTATTCTCATAGACATGTTAGTGCCAAGGAAGACAATGTAACATCATCCAGATGTGAGAGATATTTTTTCCTGATGGAGGCAGTGTCAGTTGTGACTAGGTTTGAGGTTGTAACTTTAAACAGGTCACAAGAGAGAAATAAGTGGCACTGCAGTGATTGTACCTCATCCAGACTGCTTTCCCGAAGTGTCTGCATCATACTAAGCTTGTGTTCTGTGTGTAAATCTGCCACTAATATTATACATACCAGTGCTGTAACACTGCCCCACCAGATTCAAGGAGTGGGTAGAGCTTTCGAGGATCTCTCATTATGTTTGTGCCAATGATGTTTCCATCCAGATGTCACTCTGATAGAAAAATGATCATATGGGTTGTTACTTTAGAGTGAACTGCCCATATCTTGCTTCATAACAAGGTAGGTAAAACTACTTGTTCCTCCTGATTGCTCAGCAGATATAGAAGGGTTGTTAACAAGCTATGACGAATGTCACACCAGCTCCAGAAAGTTAATGTAGCCCAATTTTGGTCTTATTACTGACTCGGAGGAGTAAGACAGTCAGCACAGTACTTTCAGGGCTGGATGGTGCTTTTTACATGCTGATAAAGATGCACATGTGAGAGGTGGTGTTTCTGGTTTATAAAGGAGCTGTGAGGACACTGATTGACCTTGCTGTGCATCAGACATTGTGAGTGGAGCTATCATCTTGGTCAATACGAACCTTATTCTGGTGAATGGTGATCAACTAGATGTGAATTGAAAGGCACATCTTTAGGTAATACTACTTACAGGATGAAAATAGTTGTCTCTGATTTTGTTATTGGAGTCTTTGAGATAGACCTATCTACTGCAGAAATTGTTGGCCAGTTTTGCCTGTGCAACAGAATAAATGTCTCAATGAAAATCTGTCCAATTCCAACCAGATTGGGTCTAGAAACACTGGACTGCATGACTGTATGTTGAGTAAGTAGTCACAGTATCTACATATACGCAAGTGGTGTTCAGTAGAGTACTGTGGGTGAAATTGAGGGTGGTGTCATCTTATAATGTGGTGCATGAAATTCATTTTTCTTGTCGAGAAAGGAGGTAATAGTCAAATAGTCGTTTATTTGAAAGGAGATATAGTCATAAGTTTAACATAACAGCAAATGTACAACGATTTGACAAGGTTTTGTCATCATTAGGTGATGACAAAATCTTGTCGAAACGTTGTACATTTGCTGTTATGTTAAATTTATATTAAAGTTTTTCGTCATTACCCATTCAAGCCGTCTCCAAGCATTATTAGTCTCAAAGTGGGTTCCTCGTCATCGAATACAGTCATAAGTTTGCTCTATTATTACAACCATTTGTGTCTTCAGCTTCCTGCTGAGATGGCATAATGGTACTGCTGGGATTACTTTTTTCATGTCATGCTGATAGTTATTACATTACAGTCAGCATATCTCAGGTTGCTATCTGATGATTGTGCAAGCAATCTAGATCTAACACTGTGGCTTCAGCTCAGTGAGTTGTTAGTTGAATATGTAATGTTCATCGGACGAGATGACTGATTGGGGTAAACAGCTACAAATTGTCATCACATAGATACAAGTGATACAAGTTTGATAAAACAATTGCTCCACAAGCTTTAGCACTAGGGGTCCAGTGCTGAAATTCATTGATGTTAAAAGGCAGGATCATAAAAACTTCAAAGAGTCCATGGTCATCACCAATAGATATTTTCAGGAAGAAGGAGGGAATGTCAAAGTTCTATGTTGATTTTAGATGGGTGAACGAGATGACTCCACATTTATACCCTTCCACTTCCATGGACAGTACCAAAAACTGGCTTCCAGATATTGGCAAGTAAATATGGATGTTGATGACAATACACAAAAACTACCTTTAGCTCTCTAAATAGACTTGAAGTTGAAACTAAGAAAGTGTGTACTAATGTGTAAGCAGGTTGAGTTCCTTGTTTAATTATGGGAAGAGATGAAATCTATATGGGCCTTGGAAAGATCATAGTAGTGTAAGGCTGGCCTCAACCCTTTGGCAAGCAAATTATGTGCAGTTCCTTGCTTTTGCATTGTATTATCAATATCTTGTGTTCAATTTTTCCAAGATTGCTGTACCATTATTCACTCTCACTAAACTTTATTCACATTTGAAATGGACTGTAGATTATGCCAAATGTTTTTATTGTTAAGATATACTTTTTTGAAGCTACAGTACTTGTATAAACACGATTAGATTGTCCATTTCTAATGGATACTGATACCACAGTAGTGGAATTGCAGTGGCATTGTTACAATTGCAGGATAGAGTGGTATATGTAATGTACACACTAATAATACATCGATAGCTTCTGTATGAAGATACTTCACATTAAAGAAAAAAACCTG
Source organism: Limulus polyphemus (assembly GCF_000517525.1). NCBI lineage: Eukaryota > Metazoa > Arthropoda > Merostomata > Xiphosura > Limulidae > Limulus > Limulus polyphemus. Next base: position 106,506 of record NW_013669070.1, read on the forward strand.
CTAGGAGATGTAAATATTACCAACACGATTTATATGGCAGAAACTTCATTATTTGTATGGGTCATGCATTGCTGTAGTGGCTCATGAACTTTAAAAATACAGAAAGGATGACCACACATTAGATCACAATGTTGCAAGACTATGACTTGGAAGTGCATAATTTCTTGGGCCTGCGACATAGAAATTTGGATGGATTTTCTTGCTTCTTGGAGGAGGGACTGTCTATTTTCTGAATGTTATGATCCGGGACACATATAGGAATTAATATTATTAATAAAACAGTGACACTGAATAATACTTTAGAATGTTTCACTTGTGCATCTATACCAAAATTAACACTTCAAAAGCTCTGACCCAGATCTAGTGTAAACACTTTTTGCTTGCAGCAAAGTGAAGCATGGACAGTGCAGAATGAAGAATTGCGAGTAGATATGAATAAAGGGAGTGTTCTGTACTGTTATCATAAATTACCAAGAAGAGGTTCTCAATCTACGTTAGAGCTAGTGGTGCCCTCAGGCAGGAAATACTTTATTATTTGCATAATGAATGATTGCAGGCCAAAAAAGGTGTTACATGTATCTGTGCTAACATATGATGTAGTTCTACTGGCTGTATTTGTGCTTCGATGTTGAATGATTGTGTAAATGCTGTATTGTGTGTGCTCCTACAGGTAAAACTGACCGAGAGACAAAGTAAACTTTGGTAGTGTGTTGTTGGCTCTCGATTGCAGAGAATAACCCTGGATATCATTTGTGCTTTCCTGAAGATTATTTGTATTTTGTTGTTAAGCACAAAGCTATATAATGGTTAACAACGACTATTGAAACCCGATTTTGAGTGTTATAGACCTCCAGACATACTGCTGAACCACTGGGGAATACTACTGAATAATTAGTATTTGCTGGTGATTATCTAAGCAGGCATAAGTCTTTCCATTGGTATGCATATTATCACAGTTTATCACAGGTGAAACAATAGGTATCACAATTCAGCTCATCTGAAAAAATCACATCATTCTGCTATTCTCCGAGTTGTGTTGGGTGGGGTGAATACACACACTTTGCCTTATCACATTCAGTCTTTGATTTAGCAGAATGGGTAATATAAACTATAAAGCAGATGCTTGCAGAGTTTTGATCCCATCAAACTAATTGGGACAGAAACTTAACTTGTCATACATCATGATGCTATATCATACAACTGAACAAGCAGCGTTTCAAGGTGAAACGTGTGATTCAATTTGATTAGGATGTTAGTATCGTTTGTTGATCACAAGAGATAAGACCAAAAAGACATCACAATTCTTACTTTCCAAGCCACAGAGAAATTTTCAGCAGTGAAATATTTTCATGGTATCTTGCAAGAATTGCTCACAATATCTAACTGAGTTATAGTGAAATTTCTGTAGAGCAGACCACGTGATACCCACTAGACTCATAGTTATGACAAGTGATGTTATTAGTTGTAATCCCTAGAAAATATACAGTTGGAAGCACTGTGAATGACTGCTAGAATTTCTAATGCACCTGAAGAGTAAAATGATCTGATTCTCACCATTTGAGCATTCAAGTGGTAATTTTTGCATTGAATTTTCACAATGTTTTGATCCAAAATTCAACTGAAGTCGTGTGCATATGAGTGAAACGTTTATATATATATGGGTTTGTGTGTGTACTAGTCTTGAATAAATATAAAATGCACAGTCGACCCAATTAAAGTGCATATGCAATATGATTGTCTAGTGGGCCATTTACAACCATGTTTTATCATTCCATATGTTATTTAAATACGGAAATTGCATTTAATTTGCTTTTAAGAAAAGAAGACTGAATATAGTGCATTGTTGGCAAAAATCTTTGTTTTTCTATGTATTGGATGTATACAGCACACTAGAGTGCTCACAGAGATACCACCGTATCATTTTACTAGTGCAAGAAAAGAACACTACCGAAATGAACGCTTTTTGACAGTTGTCATTTCTATAAGAAGTGTCAAAGGGAAGTTATTCAATTCAATTCAATTTATTTACAGGGAACAATAGAATGATGCACATACATGATGCTGACATTAATATATATATATATATATATATATATGTATATATAAACTAAACAACAACAAATATATATATAGTCAGACAGGTTCCTCTCTTTATGTTTTTCGATTCAACTTTTATCTTCAAACTATTTTTTTTTTCAATCAGTCGACGGAGGAAGTTCCCATTTATTCGTGAAATTCCCTCCCAAAAAAGAAACATTTTATTCTTAATAAGTTTTTCTATCAGATTCACCATTCAGCACATACGAAGCCTGACAGATCGATGTTGATTTCGATATTAAATTTTAAGAATTGCAGAAAATGAATACAAGAAAATAAGCATTTTGATATATAATTTTTTCTACAATTAACTGCTCATGAGATACAGAGTGTGACAGACAGATGCAGTGAGTGGTTATGTTCTTTCTCAGTATAGTTATGAACCTGATTAGAAAACCTTATTTCACTGAATGTTAAATTCATGTATTTGTTTGTGATGCCAACTGTAGTAATAGATTGGATTACAGATAGTGGGATACTATATTATGATAGTTTGGTTACTGTTATTTGTGGCAGTCTAAAGTAACATTAGTGTAAAAGACAGCACATATACTAACCCTGGCTAAAATGTTTTAGCTTCCCAGAATTATTTTGTAAAACTGAAGAAAGTTTAGTTAACTAGCTTCCAAATGACAGCACATTAAGATAACTATAGTTAGTAGAGGTACCATGGCAATGGTGCAAGAGCCAAAAGTAGTCTGTCTAATGCCTCCAGTATATATGACAATATGCAACCTTAATATATATATGCGTGTACGTTTGTGGCATTACATACATATGTGGATGTTATATAAAGTCACTAATAAATTAATTATACATGGAATACAACTGCCAAGCAACATATGAAGGAAAATTAAAGATTTGATATGAATACTAAGGTATTGAATTATCAAGTAAACTGTGACTTCTAACTTGTGAAGCATTAGAGGAAGATACAGTGCATCCAATATTTGTATTAAGGCTGGTGGAAAAATATTTTCAGTTTTGGCATTGAAATATTCAGCAGGTAGTGGATTTTTCATTGAAGAGATAAAAATAATGGATGAGCTCACACTATATTTGGAAGAAAACGTGGTTTTATCCACAGTCTTCGGTATTAGTAGTGAAGAATAATTTAGATTAGATTTAATCAAAATACTTATAACTGTGTAAAATAACCTGTAGAAAGTGAAATCCACAGACAGTAGTTTATCTGTATATCAGATGTTAACTTGATATACTCATTGTTTTATTTATAATGATTTAATATTTTCATTTGTTGAAATCGAAATATTTTATAAATGCAGTATCAGAGAATATTTGCTTAACACTTGTTTCAGTACAAAGTGCATGATAGTTCAGACTGGATATATAACCAGTGACAGAAGGTAACATCCATGTATTGTTGCTTTGAAGTTGCTCCTACCTGTACTTAAGTCAAGTGGAAGTGAGATAGGTATACTAATGGATTCCTATGGCTAGAAACTAGCCTTACTTACTGTTTTACCTCTTCTATTCTTCACTGAATCCAGACGCTGTTTGAATAACAACAAGAGAGGTGCATATGGAATGCATGTGGGTTTCAGGTAAATGTGTTATGTGTTGTAGTGGCAGTGATAACATTGCGCAGCAGAGTTGTATGTTGGTCAAGTGTGGGACCCCACTGAAGCCTGGTGGTCATATGGAACATTCACGGATGCAAGAGATACATATACTACTGACAATATACACGCGAGTATCCATTTGCTTTAGAAATTACATTTGAACAAAGCAATAGTTTTAACACCCTGTATCTAAAAGTTGCTTTTACAACAGATAGTAGACGTAGCTGGATCATACAACATTGAAACTTACACTTCTAGCTGAACTTCTGACAAGTCAAAATCCGGTTGACTACCCATTTCAATTCCTGCTCAGAAGAATGACAGAAAATCAAGGCTGATCTTTCACAGACCTGGAAGAGCCTGGATAAGGCAAAATAAATTATCTGACAGACCACCACTGCAAAGCATATGCCAACGACCACCTTGAAAGGTTTGCTGTTGGAATTCCATTGGCTCAGGGTCAATAGCAAACTTTGTGCATTCTCTGTCCATTTAATCTAATTTTCCATTGATAACGCTGTAATTATACTTTTAAAATTCAATTCGATTCTACAGCAGAAAAATTGAAACATAATCCTTCTTCATCAGAAGTACATCAGACGTTATTTCCTGTTCGTCTTATGATTTTGTGTATGAATGCTTTATATAATAGAAATTAAAACATTGTCCTTCTTTACCAGATAACATCAGAGTTGTCATCACTCTTCACCTTGTGATTCTGTGCACGAGTATTTCATGGAATATAAATTAAAACATTATCCTGTTTTGTCAATAACTCAAACGTAACTATTAAGTATTTGTTCCACACATAATATACATATGACTTGATGGTTATCATTAATTCAATGGTTGTGATATAATTTTATTGAAGGGATTTTTATTATGTACTAGCGTAAAAGCCATCAAAAATGACGGGAAACCACTGGAAACCAAAACTAGTGTGTAGAAAATTGGCAGTGCATAAAAATAAATGCAATATGAAATTTTTATTTCCAGGAACATGCTACATATTGCTTCTGAATCCACTGTATATAACTGAGCAAATATGTTACATACTGGTGTCTTTGGATAAAACATACGATGCCCATGTGATTGCGTACACACCTGTGCTTCTTTTGAGGCAAAGCTGTCCTCTTTCCTACAGATAATTGGTATCTTCAGTCTGTTTTAACAAAGGTTTTTTTTTCGTAATAATTCCCAAGAGTAGATTTGCATTAATTTTTTACTTGTTTTTCACAGGCGTCGATAGGGTGTGAATGCACTTCCGTGTCTTCGATGACAGGAGTCTTCCCGAATTTCCTATTCGGATCCTACCTAACCTAACGTCATAATTATGTGGATGATATTGTATCACACACATAACAGCATGCCTGATTTGGTCCTAGGAAGTTCCTCCTTGACAAGCTTTTATATAGCAGAAAAAAAGTGCCGACATTTAGGAGCTATTTATGCCTATGTTAGCGATTAAATTCAACTAAAATGGGAATGAGCAACCAAAAGAGGAAGTATTATAAAAGTGGAATTGGACTCGTGTAATTCACGAAATTCGGGGAAATCGAGCGTGACCGACTGCTTGATCGACCGACCAATGATTTTATGATTATGATAATTAAATGAGATCATTTTTAAAGTGTTTTTTGATACTCATTTCCTTTTTTTGTTGTTGTTGTTGAAGGTTTGTGTTGTCTGTCATGTTGTCTTCGTGTAGCATTAAATAAGTGTTTTATAGGGGTGAGAGCAAGTTACACCAGTATCATGATCAATGCACGGGTTTAAGTTACTTAATTGGATTTTGATCTTAAAATTATGGATGGTCTGAAAATGAAGAAAGGAGGAAATGTATGTGGTATACAAAGCATATTAAGTGTTTCTTGTGTTTTTAATTTAGGAAAGCGATGTTCACCAATAATTTGCAAAATATTTGTACATGTATGTTTCTGACTATATGTGTATTTTTGACAATAGGACATTAACTGTGGAATGTGACTAACTTCCTTTCACTCTAGCTACCTATTGTTCTTGGTCATTCCTTTATGATGTCCTATTCAGTTTTTTGTGGGAAAGATTTCTGTATAGAAGATGACAATGTAAAGGACGACAGTGATATGTGATATTTTTTTACTGGCAAGTCAAATGATACCTTGAGGATATATATACATATATATAGCCTCTCTCTTATTTTGATATTGGAATTACCATAAGTGCGTACATACTTACAGGAATAGCATTTTAAATCTTTTATATAGTGCTTTACTCTTTTAGTGTGAACAAGTAAAGTTCTTCAGTTTACAAGTAAAGAAACCCCTCTAGTAGAAACACTGTATATCATCTAGTGCACTTGTTTGCCTTTGATTAGGTTTTACTTTGCTTTAAAATTGCATGTGGTCTCTATTCTTTAAACTCAGTTAAACTCTTTGATATATTTCCTGATATTCTACAAGTTGTTATTAACTCTAAAGTTACTAGCATACCTGTGAATACCTCAATTAATAACAAATGTTGCAATATATTCTTTAAAAAAAAAGCAAAGAAATATTCATCTTAAAATTAAAATAAAATTTCTATCAGTAAAAGAAACAATACATGACAGGCTTTAATTAATGCATTTCCATGTTTTTTATGACCTTATATATTGAAAAAAAACAACAACTTTCAGAATAATAAATGTCTTTGATGTTGTTGTTTGCTTATTGCAAAATTACACAATTGGTTATCTTCACTCTGTCCACCATAGAAAATCTAACCTCAGATTACAGCATTGTAAGTCTGTAACTTACATTCCACTGGGGGATAAATGTCTTTGAATAAAAACATTTCTCAACATATCGGTTATCCTAAGGGTAAGTAAAAAATTAACAACCTTATTACAATATCTTTTGGATATAAATGAATGAAGTACACCCTATAATTACTTTCATTGACAGTATTGAATATAATATTTAATCTATCCAGCTTATTATTTTTCGATATTGCATATTTATTATAGAAACTGTTTTGCATTGTTAGTTTAGTAAATGGATTTAGGGCGAACCTAAATCTTCTCAGCTGGCTCAACCTCGTTAGATATTATTGGGTTTATGGCTGAGAATACCGATAACATTGAGGGTACTCAACTCATAAACAATGCATTCTAATCGTTATAAGTAAGAACTTAAATACAATATACTTAATTAGCTACATTCAATACCGGATTGACTTTTAGTTATGATCTAAGTAGGTAGCTTGCTCTGATTGTAAGTTAATATTAAAACAAGGTAATGTCTTTAATATAACGTTTTTCGAATTTTTTGCAAGTGTTTAAGAATGTAATGTTACCTTAAAATGGATCAACTGGCATGAAAGATATACATATATAAGAAAGTCACTATTGTTATGTAGTGATCCAAATATACACAAAATTCAAGCTTATTTTATTCATTGACTTTTTAAATTTGTTTTATAATAATTGGAATTATATTGGTAACTTATCAGATGTATGTAACCATAAACGCACTGTCATTTTGTTTTATGCATCTTAATTTTAAGGATCATACTTTCAATCACTTCACTGTCTTAACGTTTGATTAAACAACTATGAATAATTCAACTTAAAATTAATTTTAATATAAAAAAATAGTTCAACAAATTAGCACACAGTGCCATTTAGTAACATTACAGCTTACCATGCTTAGGTGTGGACACAGAATCTGGAGACTAAATACGAAAAGAAAAAAGAATTGCAAGTATAAAATAATAAGTAGTGTTTTACTATATTATTTAATTTGTGTAAGTACATTGCATACAAACATTTCATCCACAAATTTATGAAATTAAAAAAGAAACATTATGCAATTTAATTCATAAACAGGTAGTTTGTAAGAGCAAAACAATTGCATTCTACAGCAGCTCATGACAGATTAATAAATACAGTTAACTATCAATTTTGATAAGAAGAATTGAAGAAAGAATATATACAATTATAACATACAGCGTAGGAAGTGATTTTAAAATGTTTAAATACATTTTTTTCAATCCATACTTCTCTTGTTTAGACAGGTTTGAAAGATTAGGAACTCAAATCAGTTTTCATGCGAAAGAACAAAAGCGTTGATCTGCTCCATAGATTTCATCAGCACATTGGTGTTTCACTTAAAAAGGCCCCATAAAGCTTTATACATTTTCTTGGATTGGTTTAAATAGCTGTAATCTCAACTGCAGGTGAACTATATTTGTGCTATTTGTGCAGAAATACAGTTCAGGTACTTTAGTTTCAGCACCAAATTACCTTACATTTTTATCATTTCCAATTTCACACGATGTGAGAAAGTTATTAGCAGTTCCTGTAAACTATGTAGTTAATGGCATACATCTATGTTGACCAACTGGCAGCCTTCAGGGTGCATCCGGTGCACAAATCACCAAGGAAAAGTTATAATAAATTGTAAAAATGAGTCTAAAACCAGAGCTTATTTTGAGTGTTTTAACGATTGGTTGTTATCCATTACTGAAGCCATGATATGTTTTCTTCATCAATATATAGTGACCGACTCCTGAGACAGTACTCAGTATACCATGTGGTTGCCATTAGCACAGAGTTGGACAAACCTGATACATGTCATTTGTTTGCTTTGGGTGGACAAAACTACTCAAGGACTATTTGTAGTTATCATTAATTTTGAACTGATTGACAAGAAGAAATGTAGTTAATCGACCCTTATAACGCAAACAAAGCCCCAAAGTGTAGAGCGCCATTTTGAATTGATAATAAACACAAAGTAAGACTAGTATATCAAAAAGAAACGACGTGGCCTAGGTGCTAGCGTTCCTAGCTGTGAATTCTAAGATCTATGTTTCGCTGTAAAAATGCGCTCCACATGCTCTTGAATGACTATTCGACTACAGAAGAGTAGTCTAAGATCTGGCGATTGGTGTTATAGATTAGCTGCTTTCTCTTAGTCTATCAGTTCAAAATTAGGAACGGCTATTTGCAGATAGCCGTTTTGTGGGTCTGAGCAAAAAATTTTAAAACAACAAAACTAAACGAAATGATAAGATTGTGATTTAACTGTATCAGTGATAAGTGTTTGTTTGAAGTTAAGCACAAAGCTACACAATGGGCTATCTGTGCTTTGCCCACCACGGGTATTGAAACTCGATTTCTTGCATTGCAGTGATAAGTAAATAAACAGTTGAAGAAAATAACAGACAAGGAGAAAAAAGGAAACCGGCTATTACTCCTTAAAAGACCAAGGTATTGTGGAACTTTATGTGACCAATCGGAAGCTTTAGCAGTTTCTCAGTATAATTCCCACAAAATATGGGATATAAAAGTATAAAAATATATAAAATTTGAGATCAAAATTAAGTAAACTGCATTTTTTCAAAGTTTTCTGGTTTGTACATTTCGGATCCAAAATCAGAAGAGTGTAAAAACAGCATTTGAGATACACTTTTTATCTCACACAAGTCATTCCCCAAGAGTCCTTTCTTTCATTACCAGAATTCGTAATTTGAGCCCAAGAAAGATACAAAATTTTTGGTATATATTTGTTTTTAATACTTCGACATCTTTCGGCGTTTAAATTGTATGTTAGAGATTTATTTACTGAAATTACAAGATAATTTCAGAAATAAGAAAATAGAGAAAGAAAGCTCCAGAACACGCCCCACTGGTCTTTTAAAAGCTGACCGAATGATTGGTTTACGGTCTGTTCAGTTTAAACTGTTTGTTTTAGTATGATGTGAAAGATATTATGTTATGTCGATTGATTTGAAACCCGACAACAGTGTTAAACAATGGACGACTACAGCGGTTGGGTACATTATATTAATACAATTTTGGTGCCTCACCATGTCGTTACAGTCGATGTCGCCATGTACGATCATGCTTTATCTGACAACCATGCATCTTGACAAATAGCCATCCAGCATAGTTTCCATTGCAAGAAGTTAATATATCCAAAACACGCCATTACTCCCTGTATGGCTTTCCATATCCCATCTAGTGTACGCGGAGGATGGTTTCCCATTGGCCGTTTTAACAGTTCGACCACACAGAAGTACACATCCACTGCTTTTGACCACTTTACCAGCATGTCTTATTAGAGAATAGCATAAATGCTCATTTCATTTCCCAGCTGCTTCAGGTATACGATGGTTGAACAGATACGGAGTTTAAGCTATATTTGTATACACGTGACTTGTGTTACTTTTCCAGAAAGATATCTGTCTTGATTATGTTGTGTGTTGTTGCCTGTGGTATGTGAACGGCTTTTGCCACTGATCTTTGTGTTTGTGGATTCTCAGCTGTTACAAGACGCCACAATTTACTTTCCACAGCTAAGTTACGACTCGTTGCAGGTCTCTTTCCGGATGGTCCTGGTGTCCCAAGTTAATCCACATTCCTTTGCATTCAATGCCATTTTAATGCAAGTGATATCACTGTCTTGGAAATTCTAAATTCTCAATATTAACACCTCCTTAAGATCCGAGTATATGATTATTTTGCGTCGGAAAGAGCTCTTACATACTTTATCAAAAAGCGCTAAATTTTCCGTGTCATCACACTATAATTTACGTAGCGCCAAAGAACGTGGAAATGTGGTTAGTTCTGATTCCTCCTGTTCCACCACGACTTTATACCGACTGTGATTATCACGTGACTTGCTATTTTGAATATATAAAATTGTTTGAATATAGGTACTCAACCTTCTGAAGGTATCTGTACACTATAAATACCGTTTACTTATGAGTCACCAGAGGGAAGGCAACCAGTCAGCAGCGCTCTACTTCTCATAACCACACTAAATGATTGACTATTACTCTCATCCCATATACACAGCTTAAATTGCAGGGAATATTTTATGGAATTCATGGATTTCAAACCCGACTTCTCAACTCTGAAATCCAGAGCTCTACTACATGGCTAACCCTCACCTCTATTGTATGAACCCCTTGCGCAACTGGTTTAATCCACTTGCAAAATTTTATTGACAGGTTTTCAATCGCCTCTTATTGTTGTCATAAGTTCGTAGGACAAGCTTTTAACTGCCTCTTATTATCATCATCAGGTCACTAAATTTATTGCAAGCTTTCAACCGCCTCTTATTTTTGCTACCTCTTACTGTTGGATCGGGTCACTACACTTTACTGTAAGCCCTTAACCATTCTTACTGTTGCATCAGGTCTCTAAAGTTTACTGCAAGCTTTCAACCGCCTCTTATTTTTGCATCAGGTCACTAAACACTACCTAAACCTTTCGGCTACCTTTTACTGTTGCATCGGGTCACTACACTTTAAGGTAAGCCCGTAACCATTCTTACTGTTGCATCAGGTCTCTAAAGTTTACTACAAGCTTTCAACCATCTCTTATTGTTGCATCAGGTCACTAAGCATTACTTCAAGCTTTCAGCTACCTTTTACTGTTGTGTCAAGTCCCTAAACTTTACTGCAAGCCCTGACCGCTTCTTATTGTTGCACAAGGTCTCTAAAGTTTGCTGCAAGCTTTCAACACCCTCTTATTGTTGCATTAGGGTACAAAACTTACTGCAAGCTTTCAACCGCCGCTTATTATTGCATCAGATCGTTAAACTTTAATGATAGTCTTGAAATATTGTTATGGTCATCGTTAGATCACGAAACCTTATTGACCAACTTCCAACTTTCTCTTTGTACCTATTAAGTTTGAACACGAATAAAACTTGTTTCATGTATATTACACTCATGTTGTTAAGAATGATATTTCAAGATTAAATTATTACCAAGTTGCTCATTCAAGCTTTAAGATCACCGCATATACTTTTTCTTTTTACTGAAGCGAGGTTGTCAATTAATCCTGAGTATTTTAAAAAACACAATCAGTAGTCTTCTTCAAAAATATTAAAAATGTTGAATGCCAACACGTTTATTCGAAAGGTAAACAGTACTTAAGAGTATAATGCAAATTTAATGCTTGAACTACTATTTTGCACTTTTCTAGTTGAATGATCATTACCGCTGTAATGCAAGTTTAATTTCTTTAGCCAAGTTACGAATGGTAATTAGTAGGCCTACTTATCTTCGTGCTCTAACCGTAACAGTGTTTTCGCGAAATATCCGGGTTCCCTAAGGGGTTAGGTGAAAATTTTTACCTTTGTGCAAATCTCGGGGCCGAGAAGATTCGTTTGGCGCCATTTTAAAAGTCGGTGCGACCAGCGGCTTAGGAGGAATTACGTGACACACACATACACAGATAATGAATCTTATTATATAGATATCTCAATACATAATCTGTGTGTTAAACATGCACATAAAAACGGTTTAACACTCAACGATGTTCGTAAAGGGTTCTTTTTCACTTTATTTTTACTTTTGTTCTATTGAAAAGTAACAATGACGAAAGTGGGTGTGTAATAGACGTGACGTCATAGCAGTGAACACAACTGCTTAGGTCGTGAGTCTTGCATTGATAGGAGCAGTTACCACGACTACGAAAGGGTTTGAGGAAGTCACAGTTTTTTCTTTTCTTAACGCTAATAAGTTACATATCTGCACCCCTTAAAGATGGAGTAAAATACTTATCTGATAAGTTTTAATTTATAAATCAAGCATTGAAAATTAGATTGATATAACAATCAGATTAATGAACATTAACAGCAACAATTTGTAGTGTCTCACATGTAGGACAGACAAACAAAGTTGAGGTACGAACTACGGAGTGAGAACGGTATCTTTGACAAACAAACAAAACTAGGATTCAAACTACAGTCTGAAAACGGTATCTTTAACAAACAAACAAAACTAGGATTCAAACTACAGTCTGAAAATGGTATCTTTAACAAACAAACAAAACTAGGATTCAAACTACAGTCTGAAAACGGGAATCCTAGTTTGTTTGTTTGTTAAAGAAAAACTACAGTCTGA
>NW_013669070.1:120028-121488 GCF_000517525.1 Limulus polyphemus
GATGGAAGAAAGCAGAGGGTTGTTACAAATGGAGTTCAATCAAACTGGATTAATGTCACAAGTGGGGTACCTCAGGGCTCAGTCTTAGGACCCTTACTTTTTTGATTTACTTTAATGAGATAGATGAAGGAATAGTCAATAAATTACTTAAATTTGCAGATGATATTAAGGTCTTGGGTGTTGCTAGCTGTGAAGAGGATGCTGCTGATTTACAAAAGGATTTAGATCATTTAGTGAGTTGGGCAAATAAATGGCAGAAGGGTTTTAGTTATAATAAATGCAAGATAATGCATGCAGGTTATTGTAATTTGTATTATAAGTCTAATTTGGATGGGAATAACTTTAAACTGTTATGAAGAAAAGGGATCTTGATGTAATAGTCGATCAGTCTCTGAAGCCATTCAAGCAGTGTGCTGTTGCAAGTGGTAGGGCAAATAGGATTTTACGCTATATCTACAGACATACTGAATACAAGTCTAAAGAGGTTATAATTTCATTGTACATGTCACTGGTTAGGCCACATTTGGAATATTGTGTTCAGTCTTGGGCTCCTTACCTTGGGAAAAACATTGAATTGTTGGAAAGGGTTCAGAGAAGCGTTACTAGAATGGAGCCTGGAATGGAGGGGCTGTCATACCAGGGGAGGCTGAAATCTCTCAAATCGTTTTCTCTTGAAAAAAAGAAGAGTTAGGAGGGATTGAGGTGTTTAAAATTGTAAAGGGAATTTATAGTGTTGATGCATCATCTTTTTCATATTTAACAGTGAGAATAGTAGGACTAGGGGTCACAAATATAAATTTTGGCAAGGTAGGAGTCATCTTCAGCTAAGACACTTTCATTTTTCTAACAGTGTGGCTAGCCTTTGGAATGGGTTGCCTTCAGATTTTGTAGAGGCAGTAAATTCAAGTGAGTTTAAGAAAAAGCTTGATAAGTATATGAATGATAAGGGCTGGCTTTATTATTTAAAAAAAAATATTTTAATTTAGTTTAGAGGATGGAACAGCCGAGATGAACCAATAGGTCCCATGTTGTCCCAAAATATTATGTTATGTTAATCAGATGTTGTATGTTGATCATTTTGTCTACAGCTAAAGTGTAGATGTTAAATAATCAGATGTTGTGTGTTAATCATTTTGTTTACAGCTAAAGTGTAGATGTTAACTAATCAGGTGTTGAATGTTGATCACTGTATCTATAACTAAAGTGTAGATATTAGCTAATCAAATGTTGTATTTTAGTCATTTTTTGTAGCTAAAGTATAAATGTTAACAAAATAGATGTTGTGTGTTAATCATTTTATCTATAGTTAAAGTATAAATGTTAACTAATCAGATGTTGTCTGTTAATTATTCTGTCTACAGCTCATAATATATTTAAAGGTCGTTTTTGTTTCATGTTAAAGCTACACAATAAACTATCTACCCCAGATTTTTGCGTCGTAAGTCCGTAAATTTAACAAG
>NW_013669070.1:122215-125705 GCF_000517525.1 Limulus polyphemus
AATATACAAACCAACAATCAATGTTTCAAGATTTGTTTCTATTATGAAAATAATATCTAGTAAAGTTTGTCTCTAATGAAACCCAGGTATCTAAAACTTATCTCTAATAAAAACACGTCTATAAAGCTTATTTCTGGTGAGACACAGGCCTCTAAAGCTTACGTTTGGTAAAACTGTGGAGTCTGAATTCTATCTGTTATGCAACACGGGTCTCTGAATTTTTTCTCTTGTGAAACGTGGATTTCTAAAGCTTAATAGTGAGACATTAGTCTCTTGTGAAACCATGTTGGTCTCTAAATTTAATTATAAGTGAAACAGAGGGCCATATGAAATGAACTTTTGATGATAATAAGCTTGGTGGACCAACGTGGCTTAGCTCATCAGGCTACTTGGTGACCGTGTTTCCGAACAAGAACAATCAAAACAACAGACTAATATCTGTAAATCACACAGTTTTCAAGAACAGTTCAGGTAAATTCAGATGTTATTTCTTAATCATTTTGTTTACAGCTATTGTGTAGGTGTTAACTAATCAGGTGTTGAATGATGATCACTTTATCTATAACTAAAGTGTAGATGTTAACTAATCAGGTGTTGTATGTTGATAATTATCTATAGCTAAAGTGTAGATGTTAACTACTCAGGTGTTGTATGTTGATAATTATATATAGCTAAAGTGTAAATGTTAACTAATCAGGTGTTGTATGTTGATAATTATCTATAACTAAAGTGTAGATGTTAACTAATCAGATGTTTTTTTATGTTGATAATTATCTATAGCTAAAGTGTAGATGTTAACTACTCAGGTGTTGTATGTTGATAATTATCTATAGCTAAAGTGTAAATGTTATCTGATCGGATGTTATATATTAATCATTTTGTTTACAGGGAAACTTTAAATGTTAACTAATCAGATGTTGTGTGTTAATCATTTTTTCTATAGATAAAGTGTATATATTAACTAATCAGATGTTGTATGTCAATCATTTATCTACAGTTAAAGTATAGATGTTAACTAGTCAGATGTTGTATGTTAATCATTTATCTACAGTTAAAGTATAGATGTTAACTAATCAGATGTTGTATGTTGACCATTTTGTCTACAGTTAAAGTGTAGATGTTAACTAGTCAGATGATGTATGTTCATAATTTTGTCTATAGCTAAAGTGTAGATGTTAACTAGTCAGATGTTGTATGTTAATCATTTATCTACAGTTAAAGTATAGATGTTAACTAATCAGATGTTGTATGTTGATCATTTTATTTATAACTAAAGTGTAGATGTTAGTTAATCAAATGTTGGATTTTAGTCCCTTTATTTATAGCTAAAGTATAAATGTTAGCTAATCAGATGTTGTGTGTTAATCATTTTTTTCTATAGATAAAGTGTAGATGTTAACTAACCAGATCTTATATATTAATCATTTTATCTATAGCTAAAGTATAAATGTTAACAAAATAGATGTCGTATGTTAATCATATTATCTATAGCTAAAGGATAAATGTTAACTAATCAGATGTTGTGTGTTAATCATTTTATCTATAGTTAAAGTATAAATGTTAACTAATCAGATGTTGTGTGTTAATCATTCTGTTTACAGCTCATAATATACTTAAAGGTCGTTTTTGTTTCATGTTAAAGCTACACAATAAACTATCAACCCCAGATTTTTGCGTCGTAAGTCCGTAAATTTAACAAGAAAACTAGCTTCTTGATTCTCACCCTAACAGTTGTTTTGATGAAACTTATGTAACGTATGTAGCTCCTAGAACATTTCTATGTCTGTCGCATCCGAGTCAGACTGATGAGCCCTGGTATTGGTTAAATGACTTGTCGTTACTGGACACAGCACATCTATTGTGATTAAAAAAGGTACGCCACCTTCTCAGTTACTTTCACTAATAAGTTTTTAGAACTACCGGGACCCATCGAGAGAATCTCTTGACTCTGTTAAATCTGGGGTTACTATAACTATCCTCCATGCAAGTAGAGTTATGATTTAAGTTGGGTGGAGAAACCTGATATATTTGTCGTAGATATGTATTCTGTACACTTGCAGAGTCATTGGTAAGGTTTGACAAAGTTTCGAAAAAAGAACATTATTTATGAAAACCCGAAAATAAAAATCCCTATTAACTCATAAGGGGGAAAAAGAGAGGGAGGTTTGCTTTTAAAAACTGATTCTCGGCTGGACTTGTTACCCGTTGTTTATTATATTCTGGCGATTGATACCAATTTACTTGAATCAAAACATACGTATTTTTCTTCATCTACAACTAGCGTACGGCTCCGAGACAGCAATGAAATCACTAAGTGATTCACCCCTGGCGAAACGTTGGGTAACAATCATATAACAAATTTATTTGTTTGTTTTACGATATTCGTGCAAAACTACTCGAGGTCTATCTGCTTTTGCCGTCCCTAGTTTTGAATTGCTAGCCTAGAAAAGGGGCAGTAAGTCAATATTACCCTCCGCCAACTCTGGGATGCTCTTGTCAGACTGTATAGTGAGATTTTACAGTCACTTTAAGAATGCACCCAAAGCGTCGAACACGATTTTTAAAAATGTATTTGGTAGACGTGGACCACGGAATCTAACATCCAAAGTCCAGCACACTAACCACCAGGGTGCGCTCAGCCCTGTTAAATTGATCTTATGATAAACAGTATATATTTATTTCTTTGTTCTAATCACGTTATTAGAAACAAATAAAAGTACTAGTAATATGTATACAACTTCAAAATGTATAAATTTTAATTATTTTATTTGTGTTGCAATTTTGGAAATAAAACACTTAAAACTGTTTTGGTAGCGACGAAAAACGTTCAAAAATTGTGTTGCAAAGATTTGTGTATTAGGTCTCGATTAACATTTACTGAAGCTTACTGTGGTTATTATACATAGTTACTCAGGGGGAACTTTTTCAGAAAAGTCTTTTGGGAGATATTACTTATTTGCAGGATACTTAGCTATCTAATTTATTAAATTATCATGAAATATTTAGTTAAAATTCATGCGTAATATTTTTGTATTTTAGTAAGAGGATATCTCCCAAAACTGTCGATCTATATTCAAAAACAACAGATATATTTTTAATTACTATCCTATTTTTACATAATTTTGACTCTGGCGTATGAAATTATTTCAGTTTTGGTTTTAAAAGTGTCACTATGAATTTCCATTTATATAAGAAAGTTGCTTTTAGTAATGAAATAGTTTTCTCACCAATGCCTTAGGTGCACCAGGCTCCACTCTTCTCGTTATAACTGTAGTGGTGGTCACGTTTGGATTAGTTCTCTCACTACCGCTGGTGGTGCTGATGCTATCCTGGTCTGACTGCATGGCGAAAGGCGACACCTATCGTGTAAATATTCCCACGACCTGCCGAGAGGGAATAATGTAAGTGAAATAGGGTTCTCGTTTTACTTTGATATTAAACGTGATAATGAAATAATCATAGTTAGTCACGGAAAATAATAAAGACATTT
>NW_013669071.1:0-9638 GCF_000517525.1 Limulus polyphemus
AATCGACAGGAACAGTACGAACACTGCTACTTCTTGGCGAGAAACCCCCAAGTCACAATACAACATTCCACCAATTAACGCTTTCCACGAGCTAGATACCACCACCTGCTTACCCATACCTATAAATATCCACCAACAGTAATCACAATTCACACAACATTCAGCCTTGATAATGGATGCAGAACGCATTCGAAACGCGTCGGCCAACTCATCACTATCTACAACTTTTACCGGTTGTTCTAACAACGTTAAGACGGCTTATCGACTTCTTGAGAAGAATTCTAAGAAGAAAGTAAACCTACAGACATCGGTCTTGTTTAACAAAATCTGCCTACAAGAAAATTTGTCACCAAAGTACACCAATATATATACATATATATTGTTGCGTCAGCGAGTCACATGACGCCACGTTTCTAGAACTATCCTGTACTTTGGCGAATGCTCTAGTATTTACTAGATATAGGGTAGTCGGGTATATAAAAGAGGGTGACAACGTGAATGTAACGTAATGTGTGTATAGACAGTGAGTAATTGAACTGCAGTCAGAGAGCACGAGAGACGTTACAGCGTTTGTTTAGCGCGATTGTTGAAGTTGAGTGTATCGGTAAAGTTATATTCGGAAAGAATAAACCAGTTTTATTAAGAAAGGACTTGTGTCGCTTAAGTTTCGTCGGAACGAAGTTACGGAAAATTATATAACAAACGGAGACGTAACAATATATATATATTGGTGACTAAGCAGGTCAAGTCAAGAAAAACGTCAGTCAAGAGAAAAGTTAGTGAAAGAAAACGTGAAGTGTGTTTGTTTGGAATTAAGCACAAATCTGCCCACCTCGGGTATCGAAAACCTGTTTCTAGCGTTGTAAGTCAAAGATACCGCTGTGCCACTGGATGCAAACATGAAGTTAGTGGGCGTGTGAGTGATTTGCCTTAATGGGTGATATCTATAGAGTGCTTCACAGTTGTATTGTAACAACATATATAGGGAAAATAACTTGTCTTGTCAATTGGGTTCTAAAGTAACTGAACCAGTTTTTGTGGACTTCTGACAAAAAGAGAAAATGATTTAAAGCTCTGGATACAACTGTGGTAATCAACAAAAGAAGTAAAGTTCAGTCAGAAAATGTTAAGTTAGTGAAAATGAAGTTAGACTGCGTTATTGTTAGTTGAGCCTCAATAGGCGATATTTTAATAAGAGTTTCACAGCTTAACAGAGATAAGGAGAATAAGTTGTTTTGTCAAAGGGTGTTCCAAAGTAAGTAAACCCACCTGTGTGGACTTTGACAAAAAGGAGACAATTTTTTAAAGTTCTGGATACAAATGTGGTAATTCACGGGGTAACGTAAGTGAATTTATCGCAAATCGCATAGTAAGAAGCAGAGTATAGAAAAATAATTCGTCCTTGTCAATTAGATTCTAAAGTAACTGAATCAGCCTGTGTGAACTTTTGACAAGAAAATATAATTATTTAGAGCTTTAGATACAACTGTAATAACCTACAGTGTCAAGAATTTTTGTGTACATACGTTTGACTTGTTTCGAATATATTATTTTAAAACAAATGTATTGTGTGCTGTCCGTTTATTGTTCGAAATTATCGCCAACAAGTCACAGACACCTACTGTAAAGAATCCAAGCCCATATATATAAAACCCTGACATTTATATTAAATGGTTTATTTTTGTACATTTATGATTCTGTTTATATTTCAATAGTGTGTATTCGTGAGTTTAATTTGTTTTAAACTTTGAAAAGTAATGTCGGATTCAGGATATTCCTGTAACAGAGGGAAGAGGAAAAGCGTGGTATGCTAAAATGCCACATGTTTTCTACTTTCTTACTTCAAATACAAGTTTTCAAAAACATTTCATTTACAGATGTATGTATAGTTTTACATAACAAATGCTCAAGAAACTCATTGACTTGACTTTATTTTAGCTACCTTTGTTATCCGTCACCCTTTAAAGATAACATTTGGCCTGTCCGTGAAATATATGCCCCTAAGGATGTATAATGGTCCATAGCGGAATTCTACTTTGGTAGACCATGATATATCTCAAGGTTACAACTTCCCTAATGTTTTTAACGCTAGTCATTCTGGTAAAATATGACTTACTGATTCAACTAAGTAACGTGAGATTTAGTCAGTATGGAATATCATCTTGAGTAAGTCAGGCAGCTTTGGTTTGGCTGTAATGCTGTATGTTATGCAAGAATGTAGACGGTAGTCTAAAATAAAGTTTTTAGATCCATTCTAACGGAGTAACAAATCTATATAGAAACAAATTTCCACATTTTCACATTTACAGTTTGTGGCCGTGAGTGTGTTATAAGAGTGACGGCCAAATCCCAGTACTTGGTCAAACGAGAATAACTCAAGAGCTGGCTGTGGGTGCTGTTGATTAGCTTCCTTCCCTCTAGTCTGTCAATGAAAATCAGGGAAGCCTATGCACAGATATCCTTTTGTGTAGCTTTGCAAGAAAATTTTCTAATTAATTAATTTTCACTTAATTTTTGCCTTGTTAATATATATATGTATATATTGTACACCACACATAGATTTTCTACAACAAAAAATAATTTATAATTATATTTAATCAACAAACTTAGTTCAGATAAATAATAACATTAAACCTGAAGTTCTTAACTAGGAGATGGGTGTGAAAACATTAACTACAAAAAATGTACATGACTTAAACTGTCACTAGATGGTAGTGTAAGTTTTAATTTACACTACACATTGTGACTGTTTTATATAGCTATTGAGAAAAGTTCCGGGGGAATCAGGCCTGTATTAAATTTAAAGAAAAAACAAAACATTTTTATTTAGCCTTAAACGTGTTTTTAAATTTAAATTAAACCAATTATTTTAAAAGTAGAAGCGAGACAACTAGTGCACGTGACAGAATGGTAAATCAAATCTTGTTCTTATGTTGCAAGTGAGATTTGCAAGTTAAAAAGTAATATCTACAACATTATAATTTATATATATATATATACTAATTATATATAGAATACCATACATTGCATTACACACCCTTCGTGAAGATAGAAGCACAGAAAACGGTAAGTTACTAGACTTATTTGAGTGTTGGTTAATTATGATTATGTTCCCGATGACCTGTTATTTTTTCTCAGTGCAATTCTACAGAACGAACTATTGACTCTTCAAGTTCAAGTAGAGCAAATTTCACTCTGTCTATCGCGAGAATCAAACCCAGATTTTTGTGTTTTAATTGTGTAAACTTACCATTCACCCACTGAAGTTTAACATAACATAATAATGTTTGGGGACAACAAGGGACCTATTGGACCATCTAGATTTTTCCATCCTCTGAACTGAACTAAAACTATTAAATTAATATATATATATATATATATATAAAATAAAATCTCAAAGCCTGCACTTATCATGCATATAGTTATCAAGCCTTCTCTTAAACTCACTTAAATTTACTGCCTCCACAACATCTAAAGGCAACCCATTCCAAAGGCCAACAACCCTGTTAGAAAAATATAACTGTTTTAGCTGAAGATGACTCCTACCATGCCAAAATGTATATTTGTGTCCCCTACTTCTACTGTTCTCACTGATAAGTATGAAAAAAAGATGATGCACCAACACTCTAAATTCTCTTTACAATCTTAAATACCCCAATCAGGTCCTATCTAACTCTTTCAAGAGAAAACAATTTCAGAGGTCTCAATCTCTCCTCGTATGACAACCCCTACATCCCAGGCACCATTCTATTAGCCATCTTCTTAACCCTTTCCAACAATTCAATGCCCTTCCTAACACAATACTCAAAATGTGGCCTAATCAGTGAAATATACAATGAAATGTGTAACCTCATTAAACTTGTATTCAATATTTCTGCTGATACAATCTAAAATCTTGTTTGCCATACCAGTAGCAACAGCACATTGCTTGGATGGCTTAAGAGACTGATCACCCACTACACGAAGATCACTTTTTTCATAACACTGTTAAGGTTATTCCCATCAAAATTTTACTTTTAATTCAAATTCTGATAATCCACATGCATTATCTTGTGTTTTTTTATAATTAAAACCCATCTGCCATTTATTCACTCAACTCACTAAAGGACCTAAATCTTTTTGTAAAACAACATCATCCTCCAGAAACACCCAAGACCTTAATATAATTAGCAAATTTAAGTAATTTATTGACCATTCCTTCATCTATATCATTGATGTAAATAAAAATAAAAAAGGTTCTAAGACTGATCTCTGAGGTACTTCACTTGTGACATTAATCCAGTTTGACTGAACTACATTTAACAACCCTCTGCTTTCTTCCAGCCAGTTTTATATCCAGTTAGCTAACTTATCCCCCACAACTATAGACGTGATTTTTTACAAACCTTTTAATTGGCACCTTGTAAATCTGCACCTTTACCCTCATCGGCTTAAGCAGTAACCTTTTCAAAGAATGCCGAAAGATTGTACAGCAAGATTTTCTCTCAGTAAAACTATGCTGACTATCCAATAAAATTCTAAACTTTGTTAAATGACTTTGCAAAGCATCTTTTATCAGACTTTCCAAAACTTTTCCCACAACTAATGTAAGACTAATGCTCTTCTAATTACTAGGACAATTTTTATCTCTTCCCTTGAAAAAAGGAGTAACATTAGCCAACTTCCAATCCTCTAACACCTGCCTATTATTTAAGGGCTTACAAAAAATAGTAGCAAGTGGCTCACATATTCAATCCTTAACTTCCTTCAAAACCCTAGGGGAAATATTATCTGGCCCAGGAGCCTTAACATTCTTTAAACAGTCCAATTTGTCTTAACAAGCACAGAATTAATGTTTCCATGTATCAACTGTTTAAGATGAGAAATATTGCTTAAATCTTCACTAATAAAAACTGAGGAAAAAGCAGGATTTAATAACCCAGTCTTCTCATAATTATTAGATACAAGCCTTTCTTTATTATCCCTCAAAGGACATGCTCCATCCTCACAATTTCTTTTTCCTTAATGTATTTAAAGAAATCCATACTGTTAATATTTACATTTTCAGTCAACTTTTTTTTTTCATACATCCTTTTTGATGTCCTAATTTCCTGTTTGACCAACTTTCATTGATCATTTCTTAAATTTGTGATGCTTTTCTTTAATTTTATCCATTATACCCTTTGTGAAGTAACTTGGTTTTTTATTTGCAGTCACTCTTTACTTTCTATAATGAATATGTTTATTTTGAATATTTGAAAATTTATCTTTAAAAATTTTCCACATTTGATCAATGTTTCCAAATAACTCATCTGCCATATTCACAACAGATAACTCTTGTGACATCCCTTCAAAATTAACTTTTTTGAAACTTGTAACCAAAATATCATTATTCCTGATCTCCGTATGCAACAAAACATGAAACCTAATAGAGCAATGATCACTTGCACCCAGATCTTCCCCAATTTCCAACCTCTCACCCATTTCTATATTAGAAGTCAACAATAAATTTAAAATAGTGTTGTTTCTTGTAGGTTCTTTCACCAATTGCTGAAGAAAACCATCTTGAACAGTTTCCATAAACCTCTCTCTCATGATTTGACTAACGTTTCCCAATCTGTATGCCTGAAATTAATATCACTCAAGGAACGGAGTGTGATCTTGCTGACTAGTAACTTGTATTTCAAATTATATGAGAAATCTCAATAAAGCAATCAACTTGCATTTATAATGTGAAGTATTTAATTACACAGTTTTACAGGTTACAAGTAAGCTTGTATAATGTTAATTTGAGAAGAAAGCAAAAAATTTTAATTCACCAGAAGAAGTACAAAAGACATTTTGAACTTAGAACTGGCAGATGTGAATGTAAAGAGACACTGAACATGATGATGTGAATGCAAAGAGACACTGGGTATTACTTTTATGATGGTTGTACTTGTTGCATGGTTTATTATAACACAAACACTCATGTGAGTTGCTCTCAGGAACTTAAACAAAAAAAAAAACAATAAGTAAATTCTGTTAACAAAGAATATAGTAAATATTTGAAATATACTTGTTATATTACTAACTAGATTGATTGGGATTGGAAATTACATGCTGTATTTCATGTGCTTCTTAATATAAATTAAAATTTAACTGTGTTTCAGAAATGTAACTTTTTTGAAAAATTCAGACCCACTGAGTATTATTTGCCATTTATTTAATATTGGATGTCTGCTTACACACTGGTTCTGAGGGCATAATCTTAAAAATGGTCCTGTTTGTGGATTATATAAGGAAGTTGAATAAGGTTATTTTATTATTAATGAATTTAGGTGAATAGCATAGGTGCTACTTGCATTCTGTTTGTAAGCATAAAGTTTCATTAAGAAATTATATTATTGCTTCATGTAAATTAACAAGTTTTGTGTTATATAATAGTGATAAGAAAAAGAACTTGCATATTTTCATTCCCCATGAAAATCATGCAAAGTCCATTAATAGAACAATCTCCAAACTTCAACATTTGCTCCTATTGCACAACAGTTGCTTATATACATGCAAAAAAAAAAATTAATGTGATCTTAACTCTAAAAATATTTGCTTTATGCATTCAGATTTCGATACTTATCTAAATTTGTATTTTATACTTATAAGGTAAATATAGATGTAAATAAAAACCTAGCCTTCCAAGTTTCTCTTGAGTTCTGAATTTATTCTATTCCATGGCTACTCTTAACATTAGAATTAGGTGGACATTTGCCCACCTGTAAAAATCTGATTACCCACCTGAAAAATACAATATATCCACAAGAAGAATATCATGATTACATAGGTAAACTAGGAGAAAATGGACCTTTGAGTAATACGTCCTTCACTGCAAGGTTGTACTCAAAGTAAAGAGTTCTTATAATGTCTTGTGATATATCTATTGATTTAACTGATTAGTCATTCAAAGGTAAATTAATTTCAAACCCATAAAGTTCTCTTGCAATATTGTGTTGAACAAGGTGATGATACAATATGGATGTGCTAGTTTTATTATCTGGAATAACTGTTCTTCTTTAAATACACATTTGCCAAATGTGCAGTTTTTACCTTAAATAGTGTGATAAAGCATATTATGAGAACTGCATATTTTTGTTGAACTTATAAATGATATCATATATTATAGATCTATTTATCTACCAACCATCTTTAATTCCTTTTAGTAGGAGCACTGTCTTGTAAATAAAAAAAAAAACATTATGTGAAAAATACAAAAAAAACATTGATCCATTTATATTAAAAATGTAAAGAAATAAAATGAATAAAATTTGTCAAAAATGGAAAAACCTTTAAACATTAAATTTTTTTTGTGATTAATTAAGTTAACTTTCCTATAACATGAACAACAAGGAACGGTTCGGTCCTTCAAAGCTGTCCTTGAGGAGTGGAAAAGTTTCAAGCTACTCTTTAGATTTTAGGAAATCTTGTGTTCTTTTCTTAAAATTCATGTAAAGTACTGGCCTACATTACTCTCTATAGCAAGTCATTCCATAAGCCAATCATCATATTAGAAAAATAAAATTGTCCTAATCGAAACCTATTCTGCCTTTTATAAATCTTATACTTTGTCCTTCTATTATCTTAACAATGCAGCACAAAGAAGTCAGAGGCATTTATACTATTAATCTAATACTAATAGTCTTGTAAACTTCTATAAGATTGGCTCTTATTCTTCTTATATTAAGTGAAAATTTAAGAGAGCTTAACCTATCTCTATTAGATAACTTTTCCATTTTAGGAATTATCCTATTATATTTCACTGAACACTTTCCAATAAATCAATATAAATTTTTTTGGACTAGACCAAAACTGCACAAAGCACTGAAAATATGGCCTAACTAGTCATTTGTATAGAGAGGTGATTACCTTGTTTTCTTAAACTTGTAATTAGTATGTTTATAAATGGATCCTAAAATTCTGTTAGATTTATTACTGGAAACAGAGCACTGCTTTTATGTCTTGAGTAACTTCAGATAACCTACATACAACAAGGGACCATTTGATGCTTCAAGGCTGCCTTTGAACATCACCCTTGGGAAAAGTTAAACCCATCTTTTTCTTCAGTCATGCTATTGAGAGTGTGTTCCCATCTGTATTAAATATATGATTAAAATTATGATAATTCAAATGCAATATTTTACACTTACTATAATTATAGGTCATTTGTCCAACATATCATTTTATCCAAATCATTTTGTAATATCTCAACATCCTTGAATATCAAGAGTTTGAAATATTTTCATTAGCAAAAGCACTAATTTACTTATTGTACACTTATCAATATCAAAGAAGAAGTACTGCACTGGTAACAAGGTCCTAGTTTTACTGGACTCCATTAATCCAGTCTTTTGCTTTCTCTCATCCAACCTCCTTCAATCCAATATACTAGTCTTTCCTCAACCTTTACAGATGTGATTTTCTTAATTAATCATTTTGTGTAGCATCTTATCAGAAGCTTTCAAAGTACACCAAGTTCACACACTTTCTATTGTCTTGATAACAAGTAACATCCTAAAAATAAAGATGAGAGATTAGTAGGGCAAGATTTTCCCTTTGATGATTTCATGTTGGCTCTCTCTTATGTTATCATATTTCATTAAATGACTTTGTAAAGATTCATTACCAGACTCCATAATTTTTTCCCTTCAAAGAAGACTAACTGGCCTATACTGAGGTTGAGGTATTATATTGTTATGACTGCGGAAGTCACATGATGCTGATGAGTTTCTCGAATGATTGGGGAAGTCCAAGTGTATTCGAGATGCCCTCTTTGTTAGTATATAAGCCTGGCAGAGAAAGCCAGTGGAGACGATAAATGAAGAGAGAGAGCAGTAGTTACTTTGAATTCCGTGTAATTTATGATTCAGTTAGTTTCGAGCTAGTGAGCCATAAAGTGTGTGTTTTGCACTCGTCGAGAGTGAAGTTATCGAGATTGTGAATTGCTGTGATTTATAGCGTGTATTATAAAAATTGTTATGTTTAAAGTGACGAGAAATGTACTGATTGTCGAACTATTTTGTACTAAAAGTTTGTATCGAGGAAGAAAAAACTGGTTTAATCAAGAAAAGAACTTGTATCGCTGAAGATCCTCGGGAAGAATTTCTACCGGAAACAAACAAATGAGCAGAAATGTAACAAATTGGTGTCAGAGAGTGGGATGGAAAAGGAAAGAAAACAAACAAGATGGAAACGAGAAGTGGCAAATTAAACTACAGCTTAGCAGATTTGATGGCAGCAGTGGCAAGAAAACCTGCAACAGTGGCAGCTCGAACAGCAAAATAAACAAGAAGAGAGATTACAGCAGTTGTTGGAGGAAAAGAAAATAAACAAGAAGAATGAGAAAATAAACAAGAAGAGAGACTACAGCAGTGGTTGGAGGAGAAAGAAAAGAAACTATAGCAGTGGTTGGAGGAGAAAGAAAATAAACAAGAAGAGAGGCTATAGCAGTGGCTGGAGGAGAAAGAAAAGAAACGAGGAGAGACTACAGCAGTGGTTGGAGGAGAAAGAAAATAAACAACAAGAGAGACTACAGCAGTGGCAAGAAAACCAGCACCAGTGGCAATTGGAACAAGAAAGGAAACAGGAAAAAGTATCCAACAACTACAGGAAAGTCAGCAACAGTGGCA
>NW_013669071.1:9777-10925 GCF_000517525.1 Limulus polyphemus
AAATACATTAAAGGATGATTTACTGTCTTTTACACAGGGAGGATATATTAGCCATGGACCTAGTCAGCCCCAGACAACAGGTCACTTGTGGCAGGTCATCAAGTAGTACCCATAACAGTGGCCAATTTCTTTAAATGTGAGCAGACACTTAAGGAAAGGGCATTGTTGGGTGTGTACCTGGAGGTAGAGCCACTCAATGCTAAGGCAAGAAATACAATCATAAAGAAAGGGCATAATCTCCCAGAACATTTAACTAACCTCTATAAGAAGAGCATAGTCCATTTGTCATCATCACAGGCTCTTCAGGTAAGGGAAATTTTTTGCAAATTATGCAGACATCTTTTCAAAAGGAGATCATGACCTCAGCTGCACAGACCTTGTGGAGCACAGAATAAACACAGGCAATCACTGTCCAATAAAGATAGCTCTGGTAAAGAGGCAAGAGATGGAGAAGGTCATGGATGGCCTAATTAAGGAAGGGATAGTTGAGAAATCTCTGGTCAGCTCCCGTCGTGTTAGTCCAGAAGAAGGATGGGACCCAACGTTACTGTGTGGACTTCAGTGCTCTTAACAGTATAACCAAAAAGGACTCATACCCACTGCCCTAAGTGGAGCCAGGTGATTTTCAACTCTATACTTAAAGTCGGGTTTCTATCAAGTGAAAATGGCTGAAGTAGATAAACTTAATACTGCATTTAGTTATGGCCAAGGTCTCTGGCAATACTGTGTGATGGTATTCAGGCTTAGCAATGCTCCAGCAACATTTGAGAGGCTGATGGAAAAAGTATTGGAAAGCCTACAATGGAGGATAGCCTTAGTGTACCTGGATGATGTCATTGTGTTTGCAACAACATTTGATGAGGAAATGCCCCGGCTAGAGGAAGTATTAAAGCGTTTGAAAGCAGCAAACCTCAAACTCCATCCCAAGAAATGCCACTTGTTCCAGAAAGAGGTGCTTTATTTGGGTCACATTGTAAGTGAGCATGGTGTACAAACTGATCCTGATAAGATGAAAGCAGTGTGTGATTGGCCAACACCAGACAATGTGGGATAGTTACGAAGTTTTTTGGGACCCTGTACCTATTACCAGAAGTTTGTGAAGGACTGTGCAACTATAGCTGCTCCACTACATGATTTGACAAAAAAGG
>NW_013669071.1:11925-13088 GCF_000517525.1 Limulus polyphemus
GAGACGGACACCAGTATGAAAGAAGAAACGTCCAGTAAAATTAAGAGACTTTGTTGTATTTTAATTTTGTGTTTGTAAATACTGTACATTTAATGAAGTTATTGTTAATTATCTATTGGTTTAATGTAAGTGGCTATTGTTCGGGATGAACAATACTAAGAAAGGGGCAGTGCTACGACAGCAGAAGTCACGTGATGCTGATGAGTTTCTCGAATGATCGGGGAAGTCCAAATGTGTTTGAGATGCCTTCTTCATTAGTATATAATCCTGGCAGAAAAATCTAGTGGAGACTATAAATGAAGAGAGATCAGTAATTAAATTGAGTTCTGTGTAATTTATGATTCAGTTAGTTTCAAGCTAGTGAGCTGTAAAGTGTGTGTTTCACACTCGTCGAGAGCAAAGTTATTGAGATTGTGATTCGCTGTGATTTATTGCGTGTATTATAAAAATTGTTAAGTGATGAGAAACGTACTGATTGCGGAACTATTGTGTACTAAAAGTTTGTATCGAATAAGAATAAATTGGTTTAATCAAGAAAAGAACTTGTATCACTGAAGATCCTGGGAAAGAATTTCTACTGGAAACAAAGAAACAAGCAGATACATAACAATAGTAAAATGATTTTGAACCCTCACCATGTCGTTAGAGTACATGTTACCATGTCTGGTCATGCATTATCAAATGATCGTTCATCTTGCAGTGTGATTTCCATTTGTTACATATTAAAATTTAGAATGGTCTAAAACTGAGTTAAATGATAATTTAAATTTATTAGTTAGATATATGCCAATATCTCCAATTTATGATATTTGCCAACAAGATTGATATACACAGTTTTCTTTTTTAATACAAATATGTTTTAATATACAAACAATGATTTATAAACAAAAGTTTCACAAACTTACATGTAATATAAAATACTTTCTGATCTGAAACTTCTTTTATATCTTATTGAGGGCTCACGATGAGCGAGTTAATTACAAGTTAATGTAGGTACGATTTGCTTAATGGGGAGCTAGCTAGCTTTGTCCTTCGTTATTCACCAGCAACACACGCTGAGTGAATGTTTTCGTAAAAATACTAATGTCCGATGAGAATCCACTGAAGTTAAATGATTTGTAATGTCCGAACTTTGTATATGCTCCTGATCAGATATCTTAAGT
>NW_013669071.1:13715-17772 GCF_000517525.1 Limulus polyphemus
TAATGTCCGAACTTTGTATATGCTCCTGATCAGATATCTTAAGTTTCTGATTAATAAGCATTATAACAACCACAGTTAAAGCACACCAACTATAGCAAACCAATAATAGATACTGTTTTTTGGCACGTCGCCTTGGTTATATAGGCGTGTAGAGAGTTTCTCGAAAATTCAGATTACATAACAATATTAACACGCTACACTAGAGTTTACATACATGTACATTGTTGATTCTTACACTCGAAAATCTTCTACACTTTTAGATAATAAGTGGGAGTTTCGTAATACATATTTAACAGTATAATTTATGTGCATTTCTAAATATAAATTAAATTTCAACAAACATCGATATTAAAATAAATATATAATAATAAATCTGCCACACATTCCAAAAGGCTTCATCATAAGACTGTCATGTTTACAGCACACCCTTCCTCCCTAATGGCTTTCCATAATTTATCTAGAGTACAAGGATAACTCATTGCTCATTTTAATAGTCTGATCACACAGAAATGTATAGGTGCTGCTTTCAGCACAACAAAGTTTGCATGCCAAACTGTGTACTACGTTCTTGTGGTTACAATTTCCTCTTAAAACTGATTCACAACCTGCATATTTGTCTGCAGGTTTATTGCATATTTTGGAATTAAAGGCTGATCTTACTAACATATTTTTCAAAGTTCTAACTGGTTTCTCTGTAACTTTGATGTCAAGACTAGATTGAGCTGAAACCTTAGGACTAATATATGATGAAACAAAATTAGTGTGAAACTACTTTTTTCATATGGTAATGTTTCTGCATTGTTACTGTGAAAACTGTTTTCATACCTTCATAACATATTATCAATATGCGTTTTAGGGTATTTATTAATGTTTAATTTATTAGCAAGTTCTTTTATAGCTTTGGATTTAACTTCATTAGTTGTACGAGTCTTATTGATATGGTTTAGTTGGCCAATAATAGTCTCACATCACCCACTACATGATAAACTTGCAACTATTATTGGATAACATAATATATATATATATATATCATAACATATGTATGCTTTAAATAGTATAATCTTGTCCATTTAAGTGAGCTTCCAATTTATTTATATATTCTTGAGCAAAGTCCATCTTACTGCACATTCTCATATTATTTTGAACTCTTTTGTATAAGCCTAAATCAGTTAGCTAGTGTCTTGTTTGCCATGATGAAGCTGTAATGGTGAAACATTGGCTTTAATAAAATATTTTATGTTTTCTGGAATAATAGGTCATGTTTTTTTCTCCTTTTAACAATGTATAGAACTCTCCAGCTTGCACTACACACTTTAAAATTGCATAATAAATAAGCATCACTTACAGAACTGTTTTTATAGTGACTCAATAAATGTTCTGAAGTGATGTGGTTTGTAGAACAGTATTTGGTGGTTGTGGCTATGATACTTTGGAAGGATACAAGAAATCTGGAGTGAGACTATAATTGTTTGAACAGAGATGTGTTTCTTGAGGGCTTTTAGTACATTCTGTTTTTTTTTTGTTTTTTTTCTCTCTTTTAGGTTTATTTTGAAGATAAAATTATGGCAGATATAACTCAGTCAAAAGAGTCAGTGGAATCAGATGTGAATAACACACGTACTACAGAAACATCTGAAGCTATGGGTGGAACAACACCAGGAAGAAAACCTACATGTATTATTGTTTTGGGTATGGCTGGATCAGGGAAAACAACATGGGTGCAGGTATGATTCTTGTAATACAAGAACATACATGGTAGAACTGGGTGATTAACTCAGTTAATTGATTTAATCAATTACCTTGATTGGTGGGAGGTAAAATAATTGATTAATCAACATTAGTGTTTCCAATTATTATTGTTTTTGATTATTCCAACTATTCAAGTAATCAAAATATTAACATTATGGTTTCACATTGTGATTTTCGAAGCTGTTCAGCTAAATTGATTGGAGTTACAACTCTCAAAAATATTTAACTAATCAATAACTAATATGTACAGTTATTACTATTTTCAGTTATTCCAACTGGTCAAGTCTCATTGATAATAATTGAATAATGAGCCCTACGATTAATCGATTATCAAATTCCACTAATCACCCAGATGTAATACATGTATTTGTTATTTTATGTCAACATTATCTTCACTATTTGATTTTGAAAGTAAAAAGAAGAATCTATGTTTTGCAAAAGTAAACAGGAATCAGAAGCAAGCTGCATCAGTATACTTTATGATACTAAAATGTTAGTTGATCATAGATGGTTATAAGATGGATGTTCTTTAAAGAAACAGAATTTTATATCCCTTATTCTGGACATGAGTAAATTGTGGTTAATGTATTTGTATATTATTATAAGTCTACTGATGCATCATATCCTATTTCTTTCCACAAAATGTTGTTTACAAACATTTATAAAATGACACCAAGTGGCAATGTTTTTAAAAATGTGCTGTACAGGTTTCAGTTAAAAATTTATACTTCATTGTGTTTATAATTCTGTCACTTTGTGTCTTCTACCTTTTTTGTTCTTTCAAGGATAGTTTTCATGGATAATACATGCAGATCTTAAAAAAAAACACCATGCAATTCAGTTATAACACAGCACCAGCATTGTAATTAACTGGTGTAGTGAAGCTTGTGGAATAATGAAGGAAGTGGATTGCACTTTATTGGAACTATGTTAGAAAGTAATGTCTAGTTGCCTCATTTCATAGCTCCATTAGTGTACAATAGTCTTATTATAATCTTATATCGTAGGCTTGTGTTACTTTTTAATATATTTCAGAGGATAAATGCACATCTTTATGCTAAAAAAAAATCTCCATATGTGATCAACTTAGACCCTGCATGTAAAGAATTACCATATCCAGCAAACATTGGTGAGTTTTGAATAACTTTTTTTTTCTTATATCTTTTTTCTTTTGCATTTCAGTTTTGGGAAATAGTTTCATATTTAGATACCCCTCCCCACAACACACACGTGTGAAATGTCAAAAATGACTTAGGACTGAGGGTAAATCATAATGCCACAAACTATTCTTTCCTGCCCATTATGTATACTTTCAGTAAATATGTACTGAATAGCATAACTTTGTACATAAGTAAACAACACACATCTAAATAATATATAGGAAACTTATTTTGTTACCTATGTTTAAAAATAGGAAGGTTTTCTCATGCTAGTCTGTCAGAATTAAGTTATATAAGCATCTAGAGATAATTATCTCCATTTGGAATTTTTGGATAGTCTATTGTCATAAAAACAAATAACTTACTGTGTTAATTTTTTTTAATTAGATATTGTCTAAACTTATTATGAGTTACTTATCGTGATTCTTTTGTTGTGAATAATATAAACATCTTAATAGTTTTCTGTGAGGTTGAAACAAGTGTGTAATATCAGATGTTTGATATTTTATATTAATATATAATTATATGTACATTTAAGAAATTTCAAACTTGGGACATCACATTAAGACTAGTAGTATTTTCTTTATTATGTGCTTCCAGAAAAACATGTACAGTAGCATTACAATTAATTGAGGCTTTTGCTCAGTATCATAAATTATTAGATTGACAAGGTTATAACAGTCAAAAGTCTATCTTAAAGATATTTAAGGGGTCATTTAAGCAGTATTAAATTATAAAGTGTAAAAACTCTAACCCAAAAACAATGAACATTTTTTAATCTAGAAAATGTAATAAAACAATTATTTTTAGTTCTTTCAAATTCTAACACCATAATTCTTGTTCATGTCTTAGAATCATAGTAGTGTCTTCATATATACATGATAAATAACTATATCCACGAATATCAAGTTGTAGTTTATGTTTTTTCATACAAATGAATAACAGTGGAATTTGTTTTTGATTTTAAAAAGTTTTACTATGTTGTTGTTTTTCTTCAAATTTAGCTTCTTTGTACTTATAATGGCTGTAGACGGCTTGAATGGATAATGAAGAAAAACTTTAATATAAGTTTAACATAACAGCAAATGTACAACGTTTCGACAAGGTTTTGTCATCATCTGATGATGACAAAACCTTGTCGAAACGTT
>NW_013669071.1:17782-21521 GCF_000517525.1 Limulus polyphemus
AACGTTTCGACAAGGTTTTGTCATCATCAGATGATGACAAAACCTTGTCGAAACGTTGTACATTTGCTGTTATGTTAAACTTATATTAAAGTTTTTCTTCATTACCCATTCAAGCCGTCTCCAGCCATTATTAGCCTCAAAGTGGGTTCTTCGTCACCGAATTCTATGTACTTAATAACATTGTAATGATTCAGTTTATTTTACTAGATATAAGAGACACAGTGAAATACAAGGAGGTTATGAAGCAGTATCCTTTGATTATTTAGTTGGTTAGATAATATAAATGTAGAGGTATCATTACGATGTAATTACTTTGGAAGAAAAGAATGCTGTTTGTCCTGGAAAATGGAAGATGATAAAAGTTGAAAGCTGGCAGGAGTATCCAAGTATCTGGACAGAAAATCAGTTTCTTATTTAATCATTTTGCTTTATTCAACATATAAAATAAAATTCCATTGCTGATTATATATTTAAAACCATCTAATTGATCATTCACTTTGCCATAAATTACAAAAAAAGTGTTCTTGGACAGAATTTCCACCTCTGTCATTTCCATTGTAAGAACTTATTCAAATTATCTAATGAAAATCATGTACTTTCTCAGTTTTTGTTAATTATATAGCCTCCAGTGCTGTAAAGTGTTCCTCACATTAATAAATTACTTCTGGGTAAGAATACTGTTTTTCTCTTTTGCAGTAATGCTTAGCAATGTCTTTTAATTTTTACTGTAAATACTTGTTAAATCTTGGGTCAGTCCTTTTTGATTCAGACCAATTTAAAATAAAAGTTCATGGTCACTTTCTACATTTTTAATTCAAAATGCAATACCTATCTTTGTATATATTTTAAAACTGTGTATAATAAAATGAAATTAAATAGAAAATTTTAAATATTCTTTTAAACACAAAGTCAGAACTTATTTGTAATCTGAACTTGTTTTAGTAATTTTTAGTAATGTAACCTATTCTTTCATCATTTTAATGTGAGGAACATGCATTACTCCTTACAGAGAGAATCAGTTTCTCATTTAATCAATTTTCTTTACTTAACATATAAAATAAAATTGCTTTGCTGATTTTATATTTAAAACCATCTACCTGATCATTCACTTTGTCATGGACTGATCAAACAACTTTTATTTGACAGATTTTCCACCTCTGTAATTTCCATTGTTAGAACTTATTCAAATTATATAATAAAATCGTGTAGGTACTCCATTATTCTCTACAAATGTAAATTTTCTCTAAACTACAATGACAGATATTCTCTTGGACCTAATGGAGGAATAATTACATCACTTAATTTATTTTCTACTCGGTTTGATCAGGTAAGCAAAGAATAATTAGTTCTGTGATATCATAAAGTACTAGACATTACCATAGTTATTACACTTGAAATATTTTAAAAACTGCATGCCTGTTTGTGGCATTTCGACAGTTATTTTATCAAATAACATTAGATGTATGATGGTGACATTTGTTAGCTGATGCTGTGATGAGTTCACCTGATATACATTAGTGCAAAAAAAACATGATATGATACATAACTTCTTTTTTTTTTCACTTAGCTTAAAGAAATCTTAGCTCTTTGGTGATTTCTTATATACAAATAAAGAAACTTGATAACTGAGTGCTTTCAGATATATCTTTCATATAACATTTAAGGGAACAAGCTGATTTTATTAAAGATAAGAAGAAAAAAAAGAACATCCAGTTCAGAATTGAACTTGATATATTTATTTTTTCCCTTTGCATAGGTTTACTGTTTTTCAATGTTTTTTTTTCTTCTGAACACTTTTCATTTGACTGCCATTCCTTCATTTTTGGGCAGATTGACTTGAATCTTGGAAGGGTTATACCTTGGTTCAATATTTAGAGACTTTTTAATGGTTTTATGGGATCAAACAGAGCTGTAGACAATTTTGGAGTTTTTATCTTTTGCTCCATTTTTCAGGAAGGAAAACACAGTTTGGGGTATTCATGTGTATGTCAACCAACTTACGTGAGAATTGGTACAAAGATACTTTCCTGCAGGATCCAAGCAGTGATATAGACAATTTTTGATTTTTCCATATTTTTCACAATTTTTATGGTGTCAAAATTGGTCATGTTGGGATTGCATGGTAAAAACACTTTGCATTCGCCCACGAATGTTGGCCTGTTTAATTTTGAAGTTAAGTTGTTTCAGTGTTACTTTTCACTTAATTGGCTACCTTAGAACTACCATAGACCCAAAAATACAAGCATAGCAAGTAAATCTTGGCTAATTCAAAACATTATCCTGTTGATTTGATAATATAAAAGTACATTTTCTAGTGTTAGATTTGTAATGATAAGAAGAAGAAAACTTAATTCTCTGCTTATGTATATAGAAATGAAATAAGTAAAAATACAAATTTAAAACATATGATACTGTATTCTATCAGAAAAAGTTTATATATTTTGTATACCTAATCTCTGAGTGAATAAAATAAACTGTTTTCATGTTAAATCACCAGTTTAAATGGTTTCAAAGTATACTATTTAATTCTTCCTAGTTAATGATTCAGTGTTGAGAACTTTGTTTAGAATTTATAAAAAAAAATATTTTTCTTTGATGGCACAGGTCATGAAGTTCATTGATAAGCGAAGCTCAGAGTGTGAGTAAGTACAAATGAGACTCTTTTTACTGAGGTGCTATCATAGTTTTCTGTGTTTATTGGTATATTGACTGGCCAATTTATTAGGGCCCTTATTAATATTAGGTTAGATCACATTTTCTTTTTACTGCAAAGAATGCTTTGACATTAGTGTGGAAATACTTTTACAGCATACTTGAATATTACATAAATAATTAAAAGACAAAGTCCTCTGTAGACAATTGAGACATGTTTATTGAAGCCATCAACAGCCTCCTTTTAAAAAAAACTACATGTTTTTAATTTACTATGCCATCTTCAAGACTCCTGATGGCTTCACTATATATATTTTAACTGTGTACCAAAAAATGTTGGATTTTAATAAATTATTTAATTTTAACAATTACCCAAGTGTCAATCATATGTACATACTTGAACATGTTTGAAAGTAGCCCATTTATCCAAGAGTATGGAGAGGTATTAGTTTGCAGCTATCAGAAGAAGAAAATGGTTGCAGATGTGATGTT
Organism: Limulus polyphemus; assembly: GCF_000517525.1. Classification (NCBI taxonomy): domain Eukaryota; kingdom Metazoa; phylum Arthropoda; class Merostomata; order Xiphosura; family Limulidae; genus Limulus; species Limulus polyphemus. The sequence continues at coordinate 20,927 of NW_013669071.1, forward strand.
TAAGTTCATCCAGAAGTTTCCCAGTTGAATTGATATCTAGTAATTATTTTGGTTAGACAATTGGCTAAGTTCATTTTCATGCTCTTGGAAACAGTGTTGAACAACATGAGCACCATGGATTGTTTGAATATCATCTTGGAAGAGCCTTTGTTTATCAGTGATAAAGCCCAGCATTGTGAAGTGAACATGAACAGTGACAATGTTTCTCATCCTTCTAAAGGACTCAGTATAACTCCAATGTCTTGAGAACATTTCCCATACTATTAAACTACTTCCAACACCTTGCACAGGTAGGGTCAAATGTGTCACATGGATTTCTCATTACTTTCACTCTACTTTCAGTGCTGAAAAAAAGCATAAGATGACACTTCTAGACCACCTTGTATGTTTTCAGTCATTCATTATAAACAGTTTGCTTTAATCACTGCTGAAGACATTTTCCATTTGCTGTATGTTAATGTTCACATAGCTATTTGTTATAGTATCCTTCTCATGGTACAGTGGAAGATAGCTGAATGAATCATGAGTACATGGATTTCTAAGAAAGTGACCAATCAGTGTACCTAATACTGCTTTTTACATGGAATTTTTTGTG
>NW_013669071.1:21918-31376 GCF_000517525.1 Limulus polyphemus
ATATATGTCATTTTGTTGTTTTGCTTAAAAGAAACATTTAAAACAAAATTTTTATACACTGGATGCTGAAACTAATTGTTAATGTCATACTGTAATTATATCCCTGTTCTACTGTGCAAAATATCTTTTTTATAGCATGTTTTCACAGCTCATGTTTTATTGGAGATTATAAGTGTGTGCTATAAATTGATATAGTTTAATTTTGCATGTTTGTTTTTATGGCATTATAGATATGTTATATTTGATACACCAGGACAGATTGAAGTTTTCACGTGGTCTGCTTCAGGCTCAATTATTACAGAAGCATTGGTTAGTATAATAAAACTCTATATCTCATTTCTTTTTTATTTTAAAAATTCTTGTAATTACTAAACTTGTATAGTTTATTAACTTTTTTGTGTATGAGGTAACTTGTATTTGTTGTGTATTTTAAGTGTGTTTGCTTCCATCATACTCATACATTTGTTGTTGATCTTTCTGTTTCCGATACAGAACATTACCTTTAATGTATTTATTAATAGCTATTCTCGTTCAGTGCGGCCCTCTATATGCAAAGAAAATTATGCATACTCACAAGCCTTCTATCACCCCTCCATTGTAATTGACTAATTTCAACGCATCTCTCAAGTAAATCATCATGCATCAACTCTCCACCATGATGCATGTTACTCCCTCTATTCAATTCTATCAAACTATCACTTCTTTGGCAGTACTCGTGTTCAGACATTTTTTCTTCTGGCGCTCTTCATGTGAATCGTGATTTTAATAGTTTAATTTCTGAAGTGGGATTTCTTCATTATTAATTTTTTCTTTACATTGAAGAAATCTTTTAATTTAACTTAATTTCCCAGTCTTTAATTTTTTCTCACACTTGCATATTTTACATAAAACACTTTTATTTGATTTACATATTTCTCCAATGAATTCTGAGGTTCATATTCCCACTTCAGGTGTTATACCTCTCGCACTATTTTCACAGGATGCACGTGGGTGAGACTCTTCATTGGATTTCTCTGCTGTTATCCATCATGAGGTTGATCATTACATGAGTCTACCTTCTTTTCCTGGACTTGCCCCACTAACCCTCCTGAACAAGCCAAACCTGTTTGGGCCAATGAAGATTTGATAGCCTTTTAACAACACTAGATTTTGCAGTGTCTTTTCCTACCCCTCCTGCAAAATCAGTTAGGCCTAACACAGCATTTTTCAATATGATTTCTCAGGTATGTTATGTTTCATTCAATTACCCATTTTTGTCTGATTCATTATTACCTCTGTGTTGGCTTGTTTGTCATCTTCGGCTCTTGCTTTACACACATGGTTTCACTGTAGTTGAGATTTCCTGGGTTGCAATGCGACCTTGTCCAGGTACGTCTGCCACCCCTTTATTTCTGTATTTTTTCTTTGGTGATATGTTTTCAGTCATGTATCTGAGACTTTGGAATCTCATGTAATTTGTGCACTCGACCCTTTCCTCTTTGGTTGCATGTTTGTCGCAGTTGGAGCCACTACATGCCTTATTCATTTCCCGTCCTGGTCCTTATCTACCTGTCCCTGTTCCTCTTCTCAGGATTTCTCACATCTTTGTTTTATTCAACGTTGATGGCATTGTTGCCAACAGTACCAGAGACTAACCAGAGAGTTCCAGTCCAATAGGAGCTTGACTGTATTATATTGTTACCCTTTGGCAATCTTTCACTACAGTTCCATGAATTCTTCAGGTTTTATCAGAGAGACTTGTCCTAATATTTCTTTCCCTACTTCCTTTGTCCCTGGTACCCTTTTCCTTCTCCATGACTTGGGATCCTGCCACCATCCTGTATCTGTCTGAGGGGGTACAAGATTTTCTGACTCTACAGACCATTGCACCTGTTCATCATTTTTCTCCAGGCTTTTATTCCATTCTGTATGTTGTTCTCACACCACATCAGAGACTGGCGGCCTGTACTAGGTTTCTACTGCTTCATTCTAATTTTCAATCTGCCCCAATTTACCTTGGAGTTGTTTCTCACCCTTAGGTTTGCTTTTTCTCCAGGTTTATTGATGACAAAGAGGAATGTTATGAATGCTTATTTGCATATCCCAATATTTCGTCACTTGTGACCCTCTCTTTGGTTTATTCTCCATGGGATGGTTTCTCTGTTTCGTGCACTGCCCTTTGGACTTGTTTTGGCCCTGTATGTTTTGTCGGTCATTCAGAGCATTCGTTTGTTACGTATATACTCTTGAGTTGCTCTTTCCTATTTCTTTGGTTGGCTGGCTACTGTTTGCTTGTTCCGAACAGGAGTCCACCTGTTACTCATATCAGGTGCTCCTGTAGTTGGCTATAATGGGCTGTTAATCAAGTTGGAGAAATCCTTACTACAACCTATCCAATATCTTGTCCATTTGGGTGTGGTTTTCTTTTTCTACACACATCTCAGTCAGGCCCGCCCTTCTCCTCTTCAACATTGTTTAATGGGTTTTCTGTACGATTACAGCTTGGGCAGTTCTATTGCTTTTGGGGATGTGATCTTCCATAATAGCTCTTATCCCCTTAGGTCAGGCTCACATGTGGGCTCTTTCATGGACTTTTCATGACCAGTGGAATTTTGTGGGGATCCTTTGTCAGCTTTTATTACTCTTCTTCCTACTCTTGTCGTCGAACAGCATTGGTAGTTAGTTATGACTCGTACATTAGCAGGTTTCCTGCTTCCTCCTCCTCATCCAGTTTTCTACATTTCATGGATGCATCCCTTCAGGGATGTGGGGTGTGGGTTGATCAACTGGATGATTTGGGTTTTTGGTCTGTGGCTGAAAGGTCTTATCCTATCAACGTCCTGGAGCTTTTTGCTGTAGGTCGTGTTTTCTCCATCTGGCCTGAAGTTGTCTGGTACTGATCCTTTCTGACTTTACTTCAGCTGTTGTTTATGTCAATCACCAGGGTGGTACCCATTCCCCATCTCTCTGTATCTTTACCAAGAATCTTCTTTTTGGGCCTACACACTCGATTTTCCTATCATTGCATGTCGTTTGCCCTTCCTACGTGGAAGTTTCTCAACACAAATGGAATTTTTCCATCTTTGGTTTCTGGGTCCAGGGTTTTCCCCTGATCAACCCACTGTAATTCGTCATGTGGATTTCCTTTCTTGACTTTTGGATCAAGGGTCTTTTGTCTCCTTGGTCTCAGATTTTCAGGCAGTCCTGTCCCACACCTTTTGTTTTTACTGATCCCGTAGGTATTTACATCTCCCACACTTTCCTATGGATGTGTTGCCTTCCAGATGGGGATATTCATGTGGTCCTGCACTGCCTCACTTTGCCTATGTTCTAACCACTCTCCCAGGGCTCCTTGTTTCAGAAGCAAATTGATTAACACCAAAGCTTACTGAGAAACAAAATAGCAAAATTTATTTCTTAGATGCCCCCCCAGTGGCACAGCAGTATTTCTGCAGATTTACAATGCCATAAACCTGGTTTTGATACCCGTGGTGGGCAGAGCAGATAGTCAAAACAAATAGATAAATAAATAAAAATTTTCTAGACAAAATGGCTTACCACAAACCTACACAACACAATTACAATAACAGTCTTATAACTTTTAACACCTTTCCAAACCTGAAAATGTATTATTATTTGAAAGTTTTTGATTGTGCTATGTGCTTTGTGAAATATGCTTTGGGCAAGATTTTTGTTTATGTTACCTTAATGGATCTGCAGAATGACAGGAACTTATGAAGTCTTTATATCTGTAAACAAACTTAAGGAGTAATTGTATAATAAGCACAGTAATCTGATAATTTTAAAAAGGATTTGGAAATAATTGCAATAAATAATAGCAATCAGGCATCAAAATGAGTGATAATAATATTTGCTGGGGAAAAATGTCTGATTAAAATAGATAAATTTAAACTTTAATACAGGAGTACTTACAAAAAATATAAAACTTTTAAAAAGTTTTCGTGCTTTATTAAAATATGTTGTGATTCATGAGCTATAACAGGATATATTGGAAATGAGTTTATGATACTTTGGAAATGTGAAATTGTTGTTAGCTGAAATAACAGTCATCATCATGTTGAAAATGTGAAGTTGTTATTAATTTAAATAACAGGGTAAAATTATATTGATAACAGAATTATGAGCAGCCATAATGAAAGAATTAACATAAAGACTTGCCCCAAAAAATTCAAGTAGATTTCAAAAGTCCCAAAAACTCAAACTCCTTCAAATAGTTAAATAGTTGACTGTTCTTCTTCTACTCCTGACCTGAAGTCAACTATTTCAAAGCATTTGAGTTATTGAGTCCTCTGAAATGTACAAGAATCATGGGCAAGAAATCTTAATTTTTTAATAAACAGTAGGACCACAGAAATGATGAAAATGTAGAATTGTTGCCTCGTTTTGTCTTCAATGAATTCTCAAAAGAAAAAACAAACGTAACATTTACAATACTGTAATGAAAGTTCACTGTATTATTATACATCTTGTTATGTATGAAGTTATTCAGAAACAATGTTTATGACATTTCATAAAGTACTCACACTTGAAAATTTTTTGAAGCTAATACTTCATTGATGCTGAATTCTGATATAGAATTTGTGTTTAGGGATTGTTTCATTACAGAAAACTATAACTGACATATTTTTAGGTATTATGAGGTTGCAAGTATTCAGTAAAATATGAACAAGATCAAAATATATGTATGATAATATGTAAGTTAGTTAACAATTAAATAATAATTTCATGATGTTGATGGAATGTCCTTTAAAATCTAGATATTTTTGGTTTTGTTACTATATACCTGTTAAACTAGTTAACAATCTCATATGAAAAAAAAAACAATTAAATTTAAATCGAGGCTCATGTCTATAAATATTGTATTTTAAAGTTTACTTTTCATTTTTATACAATATCAAAAATTATATGTGGAGGACACATGATAAAAATAAGATGGAATCATTATGTTCACGCTAGCTTGTTTATATTTTCTTCATGTTTGCTGTGAAAGAAACTTTATCCAGATAGACTTGTTGATTCTCTTTTTTTTTAGGCATCAGCCTTCCCAACTGTAGTGGTCTACATTATGGACATAGTTCGTAGTGTCAGTCCTGTCACTTTCATGTCAAACATGCTGTATGCTTGTAGTATAATGTACAAAACTAAGTTACCTCTTGTGGTTGTTATGAACAAGGTAGGTATTATAAACTCAAAAAATATATTTTTGCTTAAGTTTATGAACATTTGTGGTAATGTTGAAAACAAAAACCTTGGTAAACCTTTATTATATAAATCATTTTACCCCTCAGTGGTAAGTCTGAGAACTTATAATGCTAAAAACTGGGTTGTGATACCCATGGTGGGCAGAGCACAGCTAGCCCATTTTGTAGCTTTGCACTTAACAGAAACAAACAAATAAATCACCTTGTCTTTATGATATAATAATCTTTAAGTGAAATATATACTATGTTAAATTCAATCAAAACTGTTGTGATTATTCAATCAATATTTTTTAGATAGAAACTAATTTTCTAGAACTTTATGTATTTGGGTATAATAGATTCACAGTCTGTTGTTGCTTAAATTATTAGTATTTTCCTACTGAGAAGCTCACAACTTACAAATCAGTTTTAAGTTTTTTATTGTCTACTGAAATGTACCTATTTACTTTACTAATAATTTGTAATACAATGTGCTTAGGCTGTTAGTTCAAAAAATACATGTAAAACTGCCTGATTTAACTACTACTATAATTATTGACCTTCAGTTAGTGGTATATTTTTTAAATTGTACAAGTGGCACAGAAGTATTGAATATCTACAAATGTAGAAAAAGCAACTCATTAGTTATAAACATGACAAAACTATTTCACTTTTCTGTTGGTATAATGCTTTGCAATGCTGACTGCTGACTTTCTTGGGAAGATTATCAGTAAATATGCAAAAAAACTATAACATGTTCTTTAAATATTTAATTCCTTTAAACTATAAGTGTAGAGTCAAGTGAAGTTGTTTTACTCAAACCACTCGGTGACCTTTCTCAGCTCCAGGTGTACCCTCTGTCTAGACTGTTGTGGAATTATCCAGGTTCATTTGATCATCTATAAGATATTTGAATTTGACAGACTCTTCATCTTCTTCCTCCTTATTCTTTTCACCTTGTATTTTTTCTGTTTCCTTCTGATCTAATATGCCTATAAATTTTGAATTGGGAAGTTTTGGATCTCTTACAAAAAGTTGTAGAAATTGTTTACCACATGTCTCCGGGTTTTTATACCCATCTTTTTATAGTTCCAAAGAAATCAAGAGGTTGGAACCTATGGTGGATGTCTTACTTCTGTCATTTTGTGTATATGGCTCATTTCAAAATTGAAAATTTGAAAATGATACAAAAATTTCTTTAATTTGGACATTATATGGCAAAGTTGTATATGTAAGACACTTCATATTCTGATTCATTCATTATCAAACTATTTTCTGTGTTTTTGCCATCAAGAAGTAGTTTATCAGTTCACTGTCTTTCCTTTTGGCCTCGCTTCTGCTCAGTATGTTTTCTGTTGAGTAATCAAGACCCTAGACAATCAACTCTATCCACTTGACATCAACTTCCACTCTTATATAAATAATTGGCTTCTTTTTCTGTTGTTTACTTGTCTGTAGCACACATTCAGTTGATTACTCAGTTTGCTGTATCTTGTGGGTGAATCATTCACAACACCAAATCTCAGTTATTACCAACTCAGTATTTGGTTCACCTGTTATTTTCAGGGAATTCTTCAGCCATCTCCTTTAGTACTTCAAGCCTTGGAGTTTCATGTGCACAAACTTCTGTCTTCTACACCTACAACCAAAGACATCCTTTCTGCTTTGGGGACCATGGCATTACAACACAAAGGTATTTACTTTGGGCATGCTCACATACATAACCTCCAGTGGAATCTTGCTTCCTGATGTTTTCCACTTGTTCAATTACACTAATAAATAAATAATCTTTCTCTTTTAACATATGATGCTGTGTTTAGGGGGCTATGTTTCATCCTCTGAACTGGGTTCCATGAGAGGGTGATGCCATCAGATGGTGGATGATGACTCCATGGGTACTTTTTCCCACCTCCACATATATCCTTGTGTAGCATTTTGAGACATTGAAGACATAATGACTATTCTCCAATTCATGTCTATAGTTCCAACCTGGAAGAGGTATGCTGTACAGTATAGTTTTCATCTTGTCTAACCTCCTTATATAGTGCTTTAATTGCACTTTCTTTGTGTTGCTGAGTCTGTCCTCTGGACAACCTAGCTCTTTTAGATTCTCCTTGGGTTGTTGATGAATAGACCAGTTTTGCAACTTTAACATCTTTTTCAGTCTTGGATTGTGGAGATTTTAGTCCCAGAAGTTCTTCCAGTCTCTACATAATTACTGGTTTTCTTCAATGAAAATCGTCTTTTAACATGTGCAGGACGAGGTTTTCTGCTCTTACCTTGGACAATTGTCTAGCCACCACCTGGGAGTACATCTATTTATATGAATGGCTACCAGATATCTCCATATTAATTGGACCCCTTTATATTTAAATTAAAGGGTGTCCAGGGTGAAGAGGTACTCTACTGAAAAGAATGCTTCTCTTCTGAGGACAGTATTTTTGGTTCAGGCACTTTAGAGGCTGGTCCTCTTCACTCAGTTTTTCCAGACAAATCCAGTCAATCACCTGTTGCTCTGGTCCTTGATTCTGCTTAGACTGTACTTGATCTCATGTATCATTGTTGTAGTGCTCTAACTATGTTACCTTTCTCATCCCAGAACTCAACATCTGGTGATGTGGTTGTCTTTTGTTATGATGCTCTCCAGTTCCCCTATTCATTGTATTATGGGTATTCTAGCTGACAGTATTTCAGAGGTAAGCTTACATGACTCAAGATTTACATTTTTACAATTAATAAATCTCAAGGACGTACTTACCTTTGAAATTCATTACCACCCACCTCCCCAAACAGGAGGCATGTATTATGTCATCATGATTGCATCTAGGAAATCTGGCCTGAGGTGAGAAAACAAGATTTATGTAATTCCCCTGATGCTTACTTCCTAAGGAAGGTGGAAGAATGGAGAACTTTGAGTAAAATGACACAATGCAAGATTCACATGGTTGTTGAGAAAGCGAGAACAACTCATTAAGAAAAGCTTATGGTATTTGTGAGGTAGTTACCTGCTTGAAATTCACTTTAATTCTAAAAATGTAAGAACTAATAACTATATGTCATAATATGCCTTAAGTTGGTGCATTTTAGACATGGAGTATGTAGGACGTAACATGTGAGTGTAAAATCAGAGGCATAAGATATGCATCAATGTCAAGAATTTTGAGTTAATTACAGAATTTCTCTGTGAAAAAGTATTTGTAGTTAACTATGTATGGTAAACATGATACTGATTTTTTTATTGTAATTGTGAATGTAGGAAAAGTGTTATTTTTGTATAATGTTATGATAAGAGTTTTGTTTTTAGACAGATATTGTGGACCACAGCTTTGCTGTCCAGTGGATGAAGGATTTTGAAACATTTCAAGAAGCACTCCAGGGTGAAACATCTTATATCTCCAATCTTACAAGTTCTATGAGTCTGGTTCTTGATGAATTCTATGGTACACTTAAGTCTGTAGGTGTGTCTGCAATTAGTGGTCAAGGAGTTGAAGACTTCTTTTCTGTTATTCAGGCAGCTGCAGAAGAATATGAAATGTAAGATTCTTTTTTTTATTTTTACAGTTTAAATAATTCAACCTATTCAGTGTGTATTTAAGAAAATGCACAATCTTAATGGAATAGTTATGTGTTCAACTAAGTTTATTAGTAACTAATAATAATGCTGCTTAATTGTTTATTATACTTTGATTTCTTATTAACTTCAAATGTGAGTTATACTAGGTTTTTTTTTTTTGTAAACTTTTCATACAAATGCCCTAATTGAGACATGCATGTCCTTGCATGACATTATAGATATAGGAGGCAGGACTCCCATTCTCAGTAGATGTCTCATGGCTCCAACCAGGATAAAAAACATATACATTTGTATACACCTGGAAAAAAGTTAAGCACCCCCGTGTTTTTTTCAAGTGATTCAGATTCGACATTCTTGTGACTGATTATAAATTACCAATCCAATCTAAACGTGTTTATCAAATGAAATTATGCATTATTGGGCACAAGAAAACAAGATTATCACCGTAAAATAACAATTTTTAATTTACATATCATGACATCAAAATATGGACAGTTTTCACGCTTAAAATTATCTTTAATAAGTATTGTCAGTGAAAGCTCAAAAACGTTACAGAATTGTCAAATCACATTACAAAATGTCAATCATGACCCACACATTGATAATTAGTCATCAAAAAGTCAATATCAGGTATATCCACCGTTTGTCCTGGATGACTGCTGCAACCCTGCGCCGCATACTGCCAGTTAGACGTCTGATTTGTT
>NW_013669071.1:32307-37401 GCF_000517525.1 Limulus polyphemus
TTTTTCCAGGTGTATATTATTGTTTTCTGTTTAATTTGTGAATGTTCACATTGCACGGTTATCAACTAGTTGAACCTCATTTTTGCTGAAGCTTTGATATTTCTTTGGTTCTCCCTGAGCACCCATTGTTTTGACTTCTTTTGAGACTCACTGGTATTTTTAGATATGGATAAAGAGGGGGCCAAAGCCCCAGGAATATGTACACTCCTAATTTTTGACTGGACTACTCCCCTGAAAACTTTTCACTGCAGGTGCAGAACACAGTATTCCTCCTGCCTATTTACACCACCACCTGTGCTCCCATTGTGGGTCCACAGGTAAATATGTTCCAATCCTAATCAACATCCTTTTCTGTATGAACAACTAAAGGGCATCAAGGGCAAAGAGGCTCTCTTCTAATAAGAATGCCTTCTTTCTGAGTGTCTGCTCCACTCATTCTCTCTAGAATCCAATTTTTTTTAATATTTTTGGACTTTGCCTGACCACATTTTTGGTATGATTTAAGCTATTACCTTCCTATCTTGTAATCTATATATATATATATATTTTCTAATCTTAACTTTGCCTGATTTGAATATTAGGATTAAAATTAATTTCAAACTGGTACTTCCCTTTCAAATGCAATCCAACACCCACCAACTCTCAACCAGATGACATATGGTCTTCCATCATGAATTCAGCTTAGAAATCTGAATTATGGTGGGAAAGCACTGCTTACATAATATCTCCTGAAACATGTGCAATAAGTTGTGTGGAAGATGAGAGAATAGAGAATTATGGTTAAGTTGACATGTTTTGCATTGCATCAAGGACATTCAGAACTGTGAATTGCATGATTGTTGAAATGAGAGCAACTCAACGAAGAAAGGCTTTCAGTATTTCAGAGGTACCTGTTTGAAATTCATTTTAATTCTATAAAAATGTAAACTTTAATAGAAATGATTTTGGTTAGTGAGTTTACATATATTTTGTGCTTTCTAAATAATTAATTTTTGTTTTGATCATCTTTGATATAGATATTATTTGTTTTCAGTTATATTTGGACCTGATTAGTTGTATGTGTATATTACAGGAATTACAGACCAGAGTATGAAAGATTAAGAAAAGAAAAGGTGAGAATAAAAAAATCAATTGATATACAAATTTTGCAAAACAATTATAATTTGATATTTTATGCTTGATTCAGGTTTTGTTAATTCAAACAAAAGAAAAAATTAGTTTGTATCAAAAGTAATGCATAGTATGAGTATCATTAGACTAGATACTAGGTTTTATTTACATGAATTCATACAAAGATTCTAGTCTCCTTTCCTCTGACTTTCCCTATAAAGATGTTTTTCATTTTTTCCTGTTTTTAAATCAACTCACAATTACTACTGATATAAGAGAATATAGGAGACAAGTTTATCCTAGTGTTTGATATCATCTGTTTGATAAGATGAACATATTCAAACATTCTCTCAACAAAGCATTCTCCTATTGTGCATTTCTGAGATTAATGACAATTTATAAGAATGTTTTTTCCATGTCCCATTATGCTCTTAAAAATATTGCATTATTTGTGGTTGATGCTTAATGTGATTATGCACAATTAACTGATTGATGAGTTTTCATTTTAACATGTTTCTGCAAAGGATAGTGAGATCAACCTTAGGCCACACATGATGACAAAACACCATACAGTGTATATGGATGTTAACTTTCAAGATTAGGTTTAATCAGACCAAAGATGCAAAAGTGTTTTGGATGAGCATTTGGGAAACGTAACAGATTTGTTGTGAAATGGGATTGCTGTAATTCCACTTTCCTTGACCATATTTCTTATCAAAACAACTGCTGATTTTGAGCTATGACTGAAATGTTGTTTGACTTGTGAGCCTTCGTCAACTTAATTTCTTTGTTTATTATCTTGTTAATAGTATAAGGAGATATGTCTAGCTTCATCACAATGCCTTTTTAGATTGGAGGGTACTTTTTCATAGCTATAATATTCACTCTTTGGACGAGAGCAGTCCCCAGGGTTGAGTTAGTGTGTGGTGTAGAAGCTCATCTATGTTATAAGCATTCTGCTGTCCGAGTTTTTTTTGTTACTTGCATGGAAAACACTGATGGTTCTTTTCCTCCAATTGTTGTATAACTTGGCTTTACATCATTTAATAATCTCACTGTACAAATATCCTCCCTTAAACAGAGCTGTTACATATTCCTCAAGCCATAAATATGTCTGGAGTAGCATTGCACTTTCAAATTATTGAAAATTCACTGCAAATCAAATATTTAGATGCAAAACATGCTACTTTTGCTTGTGGTACTATGGCTCATACTTACAGCAATATATTATCATTTATAAATCAGTGAAATAAATTACAGTTAACATTTTGTATTTGTTTAATTATGCTTTACAAGTTCAGAAATGACAAATTTATATCAGCCATTTGGTTTCTTTACTTATATGCAAGCTACACATGCAAATTATATGTAAAAAAATTAATCTTGGCTTTTTCTTTCTATGTTAGGAGAATGCTGTAAAACAAGAAAAGGAAAGACAGTTGAAGCAGGTTGAGCAAGATATTGGAGAAGGAGAAAATGTTCCTATTCTGCCTTGTGGTTAATATTAAGAATTTTTAGTCTTATTTTTATTCTTTAAACTCACTTGAATAATGTATCTTGTGTTTTTTTTCTGCAGTAACATACAAAAGTAGCAAGATCTATAAACCAGAGCTTTCAAATACCAGTTGTGATACTTGATATTTTTGAATGTTTATGCAAGATTCAGAGATAAAAATCAGTGACTGCCTTTACTAGTTAAATAAAATTTAAAAAGTAAAATTATTATTGCTTACTTATTGAACTGTGATTATTCATAGTGGGCCAGATTTGGCCTAGTTATTAGTACACCAGAATGTGAACTCAAAAGTCCATAGTTGAAACTCATTGAAAATTGTGTTTGCACTTTGAGGTTTTGGATACATTATAACAGTAATGGTCAAATAACAATATTTGATTAGAGTAGTTGAAGAATTGGCAATGTTGACTACCTGCCTTTTCTTTAGATCTGTCAATTCAAAATTAAAATTAGCTAGTGCAGACAATCTTTGTGTAGCTTTATTCAAATATCCAAAATAAACCAAAACCAAAACACACAATATTCTTAGGTGTTTGTTTTCCTGTGTACATGGTGGAAATTTGGTACATTTGTTGACAGTAAAGTGTACACTTGTACAAGATAAGGAATATTTTTTACCTTGTATTGGTTTGGCCTGTTTCTTAAAGTTTGGTATATACAAGCAACAGTATAAAATCAGTAACTCTGTTACCATCAAAGGATGTTACAAAAGTCAAATTTGAATGGAATGAAGTGCGTGTTTAACCAAAGAAACTGTAAAATATTTAAAGTTTACTAATTAAGCCACAAGAACAACATGCTTTTTCAAAATATTCAGCTATATGTTTGGCAAACTTATAGATATTTAGATAACTATAAAAAATAGCATTATTAATATTACTAATATCAGTCTGTGAAATGTTATACATTATTCTGTATTTATGTAATTTATAAAGAAAAGCAAGTTGATGATTTTTTAATGTATTACTTTGTCATTAATGCTGTCTTGTGTGATACTAAGGTAAAAACTAGGACATGTACTCAGAGTTATGAGAAACAGAAATCATTAAAACAAATGACCTCTCACTAAACCATGATAATGGCCCCAGTAACATCAGCCGTATTAGGCAAGGTATATTCATCATCCATACACTTGACCAGACATGACCTCTACCTATATCCTGTCACTTGCTGACACAGTTTTTATGAAAGTTAATCTGTTTTGGATTTGTAACAATATGTAAATCTTGAATTGCTTAGTATGGATTGTACCTGAAGATAACAGACAAATGTTCTGTTGAAACACATATTATGTTCCACCATCAATAAAACTTTTCCTTGTGTTTATAAATCGTTGTTTGCCTTCTTATTATTATATTAGTATAATGTGCTTACTCAAGTCATTTGAAGTTTGAAATTTTTAGATTTCTAACTTATTAAACTGAATACAATTTGCATTTAGGGGTTATTAGAGTAGGAGAGCTGAAGAGATGAGACACACTGTGTTTTGAGATCATTGTGAGATATAGTAAAGAAACATAAATAACAGAAAAGAAAGAGTGAATGTCGAGGGTGAAAAAACATGCCAACTTTCACCTAAGAGCCATATGAAAGCCAAATTTCAGCATCATTGTTATCACATGTGATAAACATTTTATAAGGTTCTCAAAAACATTGATGAAGAAAGATAACCAAAAACTCCTTGTTAATGAAATTATGTATTGTCAAAGGACACTGTTAAGTGGATTTTTTGTGCAGAATAATGATTTAAAAATTTGTTATGAGATACTTTTAGTAAAGAACTGTTTCTATAATGTGATAGTGAGATACTGGTTCCAGACATCTGCATGTATTAGTATACTGGGATTTCACCTCGGACAACTAAAGCATTTTTTTGTCATTGGATTATTGCTAAATATAAATAAAAAGGAACAGCAGCAAAGTGGTTATTGTATCATATAAGAAAATATTTTTGGTTATTATTCATATAATTTTTGTGATTTTCAAAATTAATAATGGTTTGAGCTGTTTTTCATTTTATTCTTTCAGTTTCAGCAGCACCTCGCGGGACTGGGATTTATCTTTGTGCTGGTTCTGATAATGATGATGACATGTCTGATGAAGAAAGGAGGCCTACAGCTCAAGAGGATGAGGGTTTGTGTTAACAGTTTTAATTGTGGTATATTTGTTCGTCCAACAGAAGTTTTGGTAAATTCATCATATTTTGTCATTTTAAAAAGCATTTTACCATCTTAAAGCTTGACTTATCTCTGAAACATTGTAATACTTTTTATGTTGAATCATTCTCTCTCTCCCTCCTAACAATAGTGTGACTTTTTAGCCATGAACATTCTTGATGCAATACATTACATAATTCACCTTACCCAAAGTTTTCTGCTCTCCCACATTCCACCCCTCGACGTGGATTCCTGTATGTGGTGAGGGGACCTCCCAGGGAAGGTTCTGTATTTTCAGTTACTTTCTCTGGG
>NW_013669071.1:38336-39785 GCF_000517525.1 Limulus polyphemus
TGGAAGCTATTGTTCCCTACTACATCTCGGACATATGCCACTGCACTATGCTTCACTGCTACAGTGGGAGTGCAGACGGACATTTCCGTACCTCCATCTGAGCTTTTTCACGCCATGTGAGGGGTCTTCTGCCCTCCCTGGATAATAGAGTTGATAGATCTACATCTACTCAAATCTCTGTCCTACTGTTCCTTACAGTGACTGGCTGGGTCAACCTTCTCGGGCACCAGCCTCTGGTGTCCGTGCGGCTCCTTCTTTGGCCCCTAAATGCAGGACGATCATTCGATCACGTGCTCAGTCATTGGATTCTCACTCTGATGACAGAGATCTGCCCGCTCAATCAAGGGCAGGATCCATGGAGATCGATCGACCTCCATCTAGTAAAGAAAAACGGAGTGATCGTAAACCAAAGGGTTCTCCACCCTGTTCTCCTAAACCTACATAAAAATAGCCATTTTGATACAGTGGAACTGTCAAGGTTTTCGTTCTAATCTCGATGCATTAAGGCCTTGATTGACTCCTATCATCCCGCGTGTCTCTCTTTACAGGAAACATTTCTGAAACCTGCCAGTACAGTCACCTTTCAGCAGTTTTCTTTGTACCGGAATGACAGGTTGTGTGATGGGTGGGTACACAGAGGGGTGGCACTGCTAGTCGACCAGCATGTGCCCTCCTTATCTGTGTCCCTCGATACACCCTTGGAGGCCGTAGCCATACGTGTTTCCTTGGGTTGTGCTATCACTGTTTGTTCTCTCTACATGTCTCCCGGGGAAACTTATGATCAATCGGACCTTGAAGCTCTTGTTGACCAGTTGCCACCTCCCTTTTTTACTTCTGGGAGAATTTAATGGACACAACCCCCTCTGGGGTGGTGCTGATATTGATGGGAGGGGTCATTCCATAGAGCATATGCTCTTGTATCACAACCTATCTCTTTAATACTGGAACATATACTTATTTTCATGCACCTAGTCCGTCTTTTACTGCCATTGATCTCTTGATTTTCTGCCCTGCAGTTTTCACTCGCTTTTCTTGGATGGTCGACAGTGATCATTTTCCTATCATACTGAGAGAGGTTGGCCGTGGTTGATGCTACCCGACCCGAGTGCCATAGTGGAAGCTGAATCAGGCCGACTAGCCATCTTTCACCTCTCTCTGAACTTGATCCTGCCTTCATCAGTCTGCCATCAATAGACAGTTGTGTGGTTGCAGTGACTGCCTGTATTGTCCAGATGGCTGTTCATTCTATTCCTAAGACCTCGACACGTTTTCCACGGTATCCTCGTCCATGGTGGAGTCCTGCCTGCCAGGAGGCACGGAAGGCACAAAAACGGGCCTGGGATACCTTTCGACGGTATCCCATTCTTTCTAACCGCATTGTTTATCAGTGAGCCCATGCCCATGCTTGGCAAGTTCGACGTCAAAGCCAAAAGGAGTATTGGATTAAGT
>NW_013669071.1:39851-43093 GCF_000517525.1 Limulus polyphemus
TTAATTGTTATTGGGGTATCATATGTGGTTATTGTTTGGGACGAACAATATTAAGGAGGGGGCAGTGTTGCGTCAGCGAGTCACATGACCACTGTGGCGCCCTCTAGTTTCTAGAACTATCTTGTTCTTTCAGGAATGCTCAAGTAATTGCTAGATATAGGGTAGGCTGGTATATAAAAGAAGAATTGTAATGTGTGTGTAGATAGTGAGTAATTGATCTGCGGTCGGAGTATTATTGACGTTCGTTGCTATAGCGTTTGTTTAGCGCGATTGTTGAAGTTAAGTGTATCGGTTAAGTTATATTCGGAAAGAATAAACCAGTTTTATTAAGTAAAGGCATGTGTCGCTTAAGTTTCGTCGGTACGAAGTTACGGAAAATCAATTAAAAAAACGGAGACGTAACAATATTACATTATGTAAGTGGGATTTTGCTACTGTTATATAAACAGAAATGTTTCTAGGTTCTTGTGATCCAGTTTTGTGATTAGCTACAGATCGGGAGAGGAAGTTTGATATTTTTAGTCAGAGTAATTTTCTGACACCCAGAACTCACTTGTGAAATAGATTTTTTGACTGGACATTTAGTGATGATAACATTTCATACTAAATGTAAACTGTTTCGACCTTCTCCACGGCATGTTGTTGTTGTTGGTTGGTGTTTTTATGGCGCAAAGCAACGAGGCTATCTGTGCGAAACAACCAGTAAAAACAGTGAAAGTAAATTAAAGTAAAATGTAAAAAAACAGTGAGTTAAAACCAAAATATGTCGATAAAAGATTTATATACAATTAAGACCTATAGTGTGTAAAAAATTAAAAATACAATCTAATCCGTCAACAGCGATCCACCATGGACCATCTGATTCGACTTGAAACGTCGATCAGGGAAGTCTTTCTCAAGAGAGAACACCTTGTTTCTGTGTTCTTCGATCTTGAGAAGGCTTATGACACTACGTGGAGGTACGGAGTTTTGCAGGACCTCCACTCCTATGGGTTGTGTGGCCATTTACCCATTTTTATCCGCAAGTTTTTACAGAACAGGCGATTCCAAGTCCATGTGGGTTCCACTCTTTCCCGTTCCTTTCCACAGGAACTTGGAGTCCCTCAGGGCTGTGTCTTGAGTGTCACACTTTTTAGTGTTAAAATTAATGCCATCACTACAAATCTTCCTCCGATTGTTGCAAATGGGCTCTATGTCGACGACTTCCACATCTCGTGTCAGTCGTTGAACATGAGGTTTATTGAGTGGCAGCTTCAGACTGCCCTCAATCAGTTGTTGACATAGGCCACTGCAAATGGTTTTAAATTTTCTTTTTACAAAACCGTTTGCATGCATTTTTGCCGCCAACGGGGTCTCCACCCTGATCCTGAGCTTCGTCTCGGTGATATAGTTATTCGTGTGGTCCCTGAGGCAAAGTTCTTGGGGTTTATATTTGACCGTAAGCTTAGCTTCATTCCACACATCAAGCAGCTACGTGTCAAGTGTGCAAGGGCTCTGAACATCCTCCATGTCCTCTCTTCCAGCTCTTGGGGAGCATATCAATGTTCTATGCTCAGGATCTATCGTGCCATGATTCGATCCAAACTGGACTATGTGTCTATGGTTCCGCCACGACCTCGGCCCTGAAGATGCTGGACCCCATTCACCATCTGGGGCTTCGGCTCTGCACCGGTGCTTTTCGCACTTCTCCAGTCCAGAGTTTGTACACTGAGTCCCACAAACCTCCTCTTCACCTCCATTGTTTGCAACTTTCTTTACAATATGCTACTAAACTTCGATCCTTACCACAGCATCCCACCTAGGATTGTGTTTTTCTTCCTCGGTGGGCAATGCTCTTTCAAAACAGACAGTCTGCTATTCCTCTGTTTGGCCTTCGTATCCGGGCAATACTGGCTGAATTGGGTCCTGCATTGGATGACATTGCTCTCCCCAATGATCAGCCCATTCCACCATGGCTTATTACTATCCCATCCTGTGACTTTTTCTTGAGTCACCTGGGGAAGGCGGATACTCCCGATTGGAAGTACCGTCATCTTTTCGCTGAACATCTTTCGAACCATTCTTCTCTTCCTACTTACACAGATGGTTCGAAATTGGGTGACTCTGTAGATTCTGCCATGGTTTGCTGTGGCTCGGTAGTTGCTCGCAGGATCCCCTCTACAGTTTCTGTGTTCACTGCCAAGTTGTATGCTATTTCTCTTGCCCTGGATCATATGGAAGCTATGCAGTACAGTAATTGTACTATTTACACTGATTCTTTTAGCTCTCTACAGGCCCTGGAATTGCTTAACGTTAGTTCTCACCCTGTTCTCGTCGATATTCAACACCGATTGGCCCATATTTTCTTTTTTTCTATTTCCATCCAGTTTTTCTGGATCCCCGGCCACGTCGGTATTCACTGGAACAAGCTTGCTGACACCGCAGCTAAATCCGTCTGCTCTGGTGCCATCAAGGCTGTGCCTGTCCCATACATGGACTACGGTCCTGTCTTTAAGGCGCGTTTTGTGCCAGTTGGCAGTCGACTTGGAGTGAGCAACGCCAAAACAAGTTTTTCTAGATCAAACCTTCTGTTGGTCTTTGGCTGTCTTGCTTCCGTAAGGAGGAAGTAGTCCTGGCAAGGCTACGCATTGGTCATAGTTTTTTAACCCATCGTTTTCTTTTATCAGGTATTGACCCACCGGTGTGTAGCCATTGTGACACTCAAGTCACAATAGTCCACATTTTACTGTCATGCCATCGTTACGACCGTGAGTGGCGGCACCATTTTAGACACATGTTTTCTAAAAGTTTACCCCTGACGCTGGACATTGTCATTGGTAATGGTGACACTGTTCGAACCCACATTGGGTGGGTGAGAGGATCATGTTTGATTCCAGGAACCAGACAAGACGAGCATTAACCATCCTCTTTAGAACCTTACAAAGACAACTAGTCAAAGCGAAGGGACGATAATTAGAAGGAATCTTAGGATCCTTCCAGGTTTGGAGAAAGGGAGGACAATAGCCTGGCGCCAAGCATCTGGAAATATATGTTCCTGCTGCATCCGGTTAAAAATAACCAGAAGAATAACTAGAGGGGCAGGAGAAAGAGGGCGCAACATCTCATAATGAACATCATCAGGTCTGACCGATGTACTGCCAGATCAATGAAGAGCAAGTTTGAGTTCCACCACTGTAAAGGGGCAATTATAATCATAGAGACGATCGGCCCGAAAAGAAAGAGCCGATCGCTCTGCCCGAGAC
>NW_013669071.1:43460-51119 GCF_000517525.1 Limulus polyphemus
TACAATTAAAATTAATTTCAAGAAAGTATTTATCTCAAGTTCATTACCACCCACCTCCCCACAAGCAGAAGGTATGTGCTATGACATCATGACTGCAATTAAGAAATCTGGCTGGAGATTAGAAATCAGGGATTATGTTGTTCCCCTGATGTTTGTTGTGTGGTAAGTCAACTGGAAGGTAGGAGAGTGGAGAACTTTGAGTAAGGTGACGTGTAATGCATTGCATTAAGGACATTTAAACCAAAAGTCACATTATTGTTGACAGAGCAAAAACAACTCAACAAGAAAAGGCTTACAATATTTCTTAGGTAAGTACCTGCTTGAAATTAATTTCCATCATAAAAATAAAACTAACTTTTTAAACAAATTCAATTTGAGCAAATTTGACTGCTGTTAACAAGTTCTGAAATAATTTCTTTTTAAATGTAGCTTTGTATGTGTGTGGAAACATGACTGTTTATCATGATAAATATTGGTCTAAGGAACTGATTTAAAAAAAATGATGAAAATTAGCTACATTTTTGTAATAAATTGTTAATGTTTAATTTTTAATAACAATGTATACTTGGGTGTGTTGAAGTAAGTTTACAGCTTTTCCATTAATCCTCTATATATATATGAAGTAAAGGTATTATTATACTTTTAATTTACATTTTTTTTTTTGCAGATGAACAACAAGATTACGAGTCTTTTAGAGCATTTTTAACCAGAACTTGCCAAGGAAGCAAGTAGTTGCAGAGTTTTTTATGATTACTTTATTTCATTTTGCTGTAATATCTTTTTTTTCAATAATAAAGATTGTTTTATTTCACATGTTTTTGGGTCATAAAGAAAAGTATTGTTCATGGATAAACATTTTAGTAAGTGTTTTTCAGATACAAAACTAGATCTGTACTTTTGTGAATCAAAGCTCTTGCTTCAGTTGCAGAAACAACTTTGGGTGCAATGTGAATACATGTAGAATTAATTGTCTAACTTCTAAATAACCAGAAAAAAAAAATTGAAGTATAAATATGGAAGTCTTATATTCCTTTTATGGCACACGTTCCAAATGAATTAATCTGTCAATAATAAATATTTTTTTTTCTTTTTTTTTTTTTTTTTTACTAGAGTTACACCTCCTCACCCAAAGTGTTAATGTGTAGACCAAGCTAATTTTTAAGGTATATATATTAATTAAATACTTGTGAGGAAAAATTAATTTTTTTAACAAATTCTCATTTTCTGCATATACTGGATTACATGCATGTAGGGTAAACAGATTTTCTAGCTTATGAAGAAGACAATCACATGATTTTCTATTAAAAAATTTTGAATTATCACACTAATCTTACTGAATTTCTTCATAAATGAATATTAAAACATGTAAGTAAAATAAAAGTATAGATAGTAGCACAGCATAGCTAATTTAAAAATGTTATGGTTTAATGTCTTCTGGCAATTGAGATCTGGTCTGAAATTAACTGTGAAGTTTACATATGCTATACATCGTATGATTTATTATTGAAATCGCTCATTAGTTGAGCTGTTTTAAAAGTTGTACACAAGAGGATCAGTGTAATCCCATGTTAACAGTTTTAATTAATTAAAATTAATGGGTGAGGTATGTATTACACCTGTAACTATTATTAACCTTATTGGATAACTTGTGTGTATGCATTTTCAAGCTCTGTCTCTTGACTATCCATTGGGACCACAATAGTACTTAATTCTCACATTTTTGAAAAATAGCCAAAAACCTGAAATGGGTAATTTTTGCAAAACAAAAGTGATGAAATCTAAGAAGGCCTCACTAAAAAATTGACA
This sequence comes from Limulus polyphemus, assembly GCF_000517525.1. Lineage (NCBI taxonomy): Eukaryota > Metazoa > Arthropoda > Merostomata > Xiphosura > Limulidae > Limulus > Limulus polyphemus. The sequence continues at coordinate 45,267 of NW_013669071.1, forward strand.
AAAACTACTATTTTATCCCAGATTTAACACAATCAACAGATGGAACGTGATTCTGTGGTGTGTCTGCTACATGAATCCACAATCTGCATAAATGTAATTTTAGGGTGACTTCAGTCTTCACCTTTTCTAAAATGGGAGTGTTCACTGATTTAAATATTCCATGATTGTGGAATAACCCATTAGAACTTTGGTCTGACTTAACAGTTTGGTATAGATACAGTTAGCTTTATCATTGTGGAATTGAAAAACTCTGAGGACCTTTTCTGTGCTCCAACAATTATTGTTTCAATGTTACGTTGAAGCCAGCCAGTTCTCATATTGAAGACCCCCAGAAAGTTATTTTATAAATAATAAAGAGTTTATCTTTGTTGTTTACCAGTACTTGAGCTTTGATGTCAAAGTTCATGTTATTCTTTGCAAGTAAATCTTTTCAATCTTCTTGTTATTGCAATATTCTTTCTAATTTTACCTGCAAATACCATTGAATCACACTGTTTTTTATATTTTTTAATTAAGCAATTCAGTCAGTAACAAGATTCTTGTTTCCAGTAACAATGCCATGAACTTAGATTCTAATATATCCACATACTACGTATCAAAGTAAACGTTGCAATTAATTTCATAGAATCATACAGATTTGGTGTTATTACAACATATGTAACTTGCAATGAAGTCAAATTCCAACAGAATTTTGGAATTGTTTAATTACAAACTTATAATAATTCTTTATACAACATTTGTAGAGTAGTAATTACAACTATGTTTTCACCCACTTACTTTTGTTTATGTATGTGAATGAAGTGAGTTCTACAGCTGACAGGTATAAGATTAGTTACATTCCTCATATCCACTAATTTCAAAAACATTCATTTTGAAAGGGCTCCCCCATATATGCTACCATTCAACGATCATCAACAGTGCATTTAATTTATATTCCAATGAAACCTAGTATAGTTAAAAACAATGGTCTACAATAAATTGTGAATTCCTGTTAACAATCTTATTACACAAAGAAAACAATGGTATATTAAACTTAAATATCCATAATGTAACTATCCACAATTAAACCAGTCAACAAATTCAATCCAGTAATATATCATTACTTCATACTCTGTGTTCATCATCTAATCTGTCAGAACTTTATTAATAATAAAAGACAAATTTGACAACAAAAAGTCAGGAAGATGTAGTGAGTTCTATAAACAGCACACATGAGATCAATTCTATTCCTCATATACATCCTCCCTTTGGCACGTAACAATCCAAATGTCTAAATTACAAAAATATGCAGCCTTCAACACAGCAATCCACTACAAATTTATGGCATCCACAGTTAATCAACTGACTAAAACCTCAATCACGTAATATCTTGTTACTTCAGATTCTGTGTTGGTGTCATAACGACTATTAAGTGAAGTCTTTATGTATGCTGGTGTTTCTAGCAGAAGACGTGTTTAATAAATAAATGAAAGAAGAGTGTCACTGAGAAGAAATTTCCTTTGCTAACCGGTCTGAACTAATGAGATAAAATTATTTAGTATTCCAGTGGTTCCATGATCAAAAGCCATTCCATAAAATGCAAGTATTAATGCTATTGCTTTTTCCATCTTGCAAAAGGAAATTACACATACTAATTCAATATTTTATATCAATATTATTATTATTTATTAACTAACAGAAGGTGATGTACACATATAATAAACTAGACTTCTCTATAACTTAAAAAACAAATATATATATATTTTCTCGTTGTTTTTTTGAAATTGTCATTCATGTAAAATTGATCAGAAATACATTCTACTTTAACATATGCATCCAGCATTATAGTACACTAATTATGCCCTTAGAAATTCTTGCATACAGTGAAAACCTTGGCTAAAGACAGGTCTAATTTTACAGTTGGCTGACTTGATAGATCTGTTGTTAAGTGCCTAATGGATTGTAGGTTATGTGTGGAGATAGAGATGTTGGAAAGCCAGTTTCTCTTCTTGTTAAGGGAGTCTTTATAAGGACGCCAGCCACTTGGTAATCTCGGAGTTATAGCAAAGCTATGAGTTTGTAATGTGACTAAGTAAAACACAGTCTAAATTTTTAACACTTGTCGGGATTGATATCTTGAGTTTATTGAGTTAAGAGGATTGTTTCTCACAAAAAGAATGGTGAAATAAAAGGCGTTCCAATGTGGTGTATGGGTATGATTGTATACATGCCAGCTGCACAAAAGCAGCTTGGATCAGGCTGGATTGATCCATATCTAATAATTCAACAAGTTGGTCTCTAGTGTATGGAATATAGCAGAAATGAGGAACATAAAGTGTGTAGAACACATCGATAAACTGAATAGATGTTTTAAACAAATGGAGCAACCACAAAAAAGAACCGTAACAAATAAATAGGAAGACAAGAACGTGGAGACAAATGATTTAACCTTTACGTTAAGAATTGGTGAATAATAATGTTAACTGCGATGAATAATCTAGTAATTGTTATTCGAAAATTAGGTGTACCTGTTACATTGCTTCATTCTGAAAGAGAACGTTTCAATTTTGATGTTGCAATTTTCTGCATGTGGCGAACTTTTAACAATGGAAAAGACAATAGTAATAAAGAGACATCCTATGGAGAAAGAGAAAACACAGTCTTACATGGTATTTTAAAGAACACAGTTTTATCTGGAAATACTAACATAGTTTAATGTAGTATTTCTCAAAAGCATAGTGTAAGGATGTTTTAAGTTGATCAAGTTGAAATATTAATGAATAGGTAAAATTGTCAGTAGAACATTAAGTTTTTGAATAATGACATAGTTATCATAACAAATATATACACGTGGTATACAACAGTGTTTTAATTGGTTGTGGTCACAATAATACATGAACAGTTTTGCTGAATATTTTCTTTATTGCAAAATACAGTGTTAAGGCATGAAAATGTAAGATGTACGTGTAATAGGAGACTGTTGCAGAATATTTAAGTGAAATAAAGTCATTACATGTCAGTTGATCAAGAACTAGTTCACAGTGGTAACAGTTTATTATGACACTCCTTAGCCTATGTACTCAGTTTAACTTTTGTCCAATTAGAACTCACTCAACTTTTACATTTGAATCCAAACTTTCCGTATTTAAGGCCAAGTTCCAGCCATTTTGACCTGACCTGAATAAATGTTCCATTGTTCCTTAGCCCCAGTTCACGTTTTTCTTTCCCTACTATGACTGTTAATGTGGATTCTTCATCGACTTAAGAAACTTTGCAATTGCTCCAGGAAGCCCAAGATTTCCTCTACAGTGAGAGCCGTGAAGTCGTCGTGAAGATGAAGAGTTCCAGATTAATGCTTACCATTAGTGAGCCCATGGATAAATATGTGTTACTTGTTGACACATCTGACTTCAGAGAGCTCGCCATATTGGCAATAAAATCTCCAAAGGTTGATCTGCCTACGACGACTAATGAAGGTCCTTATACCACTAGGAGATTCCCAACCTCGGGTCCTTGGAGTCAATTCTGTCCCATCTGGAGGAGTTTAGCCTCCAAGCAGCCCAGCAGCAGGAGTCTATACCACTTTTGATGTTGCCCAAGAAAGTCACGCCCAAAGAAAAGAAGGCCCTGATGAGTTGTTACATCACAGAGTGCAGCACAACAACTAGGAAGAGGTTGCAGATATGTTTACATCTTTGACAGAACCACTACATCCCAAAGCCCAAGAAGAACTTTTTCACACTAAGTACATCTCAAGGGGCATCCGAATCCCGAGAAGATAAAAGAAAGGTAGGCTCCAACAATGCTATAATATTGGCAACAAAGACCAGGCTGATGGTAGTACAGAATAGCCAGATGGCTAGTCCAATGATTCCTGCCGTTAACGAGGGAGCTTCTACCTCGCGAGCTGGACAAGCTTGAAGATTACTGAATTTATGGTGTCATAGTGAGTGAAGGCCTCAGAAGACATTCCAGAAGAGGCAATGAGTGAAGTTTTCTACCAAACAATCAAAGGGTTTGGTTTGTTTTGAATTTCATGCAAAGCTACTAGAGGGCTATCTGCGCTAGCCATCCCTAATTTAACAGTGAAAGACTAGAGAAAAGGCAGTTAGTCGTCATCACCCACCGCCAACTCTTGTACCAACAAATAGTGGGATTGACCATCACATTATAACGCGCCCATGGCTGAAAGAGCGAGCATGTTTGGTGGGATGAGGAATCTAACTTGCGACCCTCTGATTGCTAGTCGAGCGGCCTAACCATGCCATGCCTCCACCAAAAGGATAACAAACTGGCTCATGTTGGAGTCTTGTGCTCAAGTACCAGTGCCAAGAGAGGAGACGTGGGTCTTCTACAATTAGGAAGAAGATCATTGAAGGCCATTCCTCTGTCGAGATACAAGAAGGTGGTCCAATACCTGCAGGGTAGGCTAACTGAAGCCAAGCAGGACCTGGCGAGGGCTCGAGAGACCCATGGCAACCTCAAAATACACTGCTGACGGGGTTAAGGGGAGTGGAGTAAAACCTTGACCACTTTCTGGAATAAATATTTTATATTATATTTATTAATTAATTGTAATTTATTTTGTATCTGAGTTTGAAAGGAGAGTGTCCTCCGTCTTCATGATTGATTGTAGAAGGTAGTGGCCTAGCAGTTTTCTTTTTTTTTTGTAGCGTGATTTTATATATTTATTTCAAATAAAACTATTATGTTATAATGATAAGATCTGCCTATTTCATACATGCAAGCACTGAAGGTTTTTTCAATATGTAGTTTACTCTTCATTTTGGAATCATTGTTAAGGTTAAATCAAAATGTTTCTTTGTTAAAGGATTTTATTCTTTTTTTGTTATTTTTGTCTGTTCACTTTTATGTATGCAGTTCTGTTTCTTTTTTCTTATTTATTTAGAATTTTACTTTCTGTAGCTGTGCATTGCTTTTTAGTGTTAAATGGTACATCATGTTTTTCTGTATTAAAGAGTGTTTCCATGTTATATTCAGTGTTATAAGGTTTATTCTTGTAAACATTTCATACATATGTTTATTGATTAATCCTTTTAAGTTCCTTTCCCACTATATGGATTTTAAACTTAGTTTTGAGTTAAAAGATGATTTACTTTTAATATGCCTAGTTTTATATTTTATTTCATTTTTTAAGTGTAAAGTCAAAAGATGGTGTTTTGTGTTGGATTTTCACTTAACCATTGAAATTTTTGGTAAATCATTGTTAAAGTGTTTGTGATGTCTATGTTTTTTTAGGAATGAAGTTAACGTGCTTCTTGACCATGCTGCGAGCTTAAACGTTACCGATTTTTAAAGTTAAATTTAATTATCAGGTTAGGGCAAACCTGATGCAAAGAAGGGAAGAAAAGTGTGATATACAGACATGTTTTTACCTGCTTCAGTGATATGATAATTTTTTTCGTTTATTTAGTTTGTATGCAGTTTTAGTATAAATACTTGATCCAGAAAGTCGTTGAGATTGCCTTGTTCTGGTTGCATTGTTTCTTTGTTCTCTATAACAGATAATGTCTATTCTTCCCTAGAGGATATTACAGTAACATTCTTGTTTGCTAGCTGAGTTGACGTTGTCTAAATGGAACAGCTAACAGAAGACTGTCGAGTAGAAACTTATTTCAAAATGTGTTCAGTTCACAGAAGTCGATCTCGAGAGAAAAAAGCTATGGAGCTAAATGCATTCTAGCAGAAACGATCATCTTTTTGTGTGTGCAAGTATGTATACTGCATTTTCAGTTTGTTTTACAATAAGGATTGTTTGTGTTCATTTTTACCAAATCTCATCTCACACGCACGCATTCTATTGTTGCGTCAGCGAGGTCACCTGACTATTCTCACGCCCTCTGCTTTCTAGAA
>NW_013669071.1:51989-52901 GCF_000517525.1 Limulus polyphemus
TATACTTGGCTGACATGTAAGACGAATGCATATTAGGATTGAACTGTCTACTACCAATGAAATTTGTAATTGATTTTGATAAAATGACGGTTGGGAACAACAAGGGCCAAGTTTCGGTAACTGTTAAAAGAGAGGTTGAACTAATTAGGTGCCATCAAGGTGAAGTCAAAGTGACTGAAGAAGTTGATGATGATGAAGTGGAACCAAATATAGATATCAAGGCAGAACAGGAGAAAGACCAAGATTTGAAGCCAATAATTGATTTCCTAAAAACAAGTGTTTTGTGTCCTTCTTGGGAGAAGGTGTCTAGTTTAAGCCCTGTGACAAAGCACTATTGGGTGCAATGGGACCAGTTAAAGCTTGCAGATGGTATTCTTGTACGGAGATGGGAAAGTGACGACTTGACAAACAGTTATACCGAGGAAGTTACGGGAAGTTATGTTGCGTCAATCCCATGATATTTTAACAGGAGGACATCTCGGAATTAGGAAGACATTGAGTCATCTACGACAAAGATTTTACTGGATAGGTATGAGGCGAGATGTGGAAGAATGGTGCCGAACATGCAATACATGTAGTGCTAAAAGGGGACCCAAGCATAGGGGAGACTTAACTTATGAAGAGTTGCCTGAGAATGTGTCATAGTTTGTGAAAGTGTTATCGGAAAGGATGGATGATATTCACCATCAAGTGCGTTCAAACCTGAAAACGTCTGCTGATTCGATGAAGTTAACTTATGATAAGAGATCTACTGAAGTCTGCTTTGTACCTGGAGACAAGGTATGGTTGTATAATCCCAGGAAGACCAAACGGAAGTCTCCTAAGTTGTCTTCTCCATGGGAAGGCCCATATGACATAGTGGATCGTCTCTCAGACGTGACTTTCCGGATAAAATGTGGTTGGCGAGGTAAA